>NC_137040.1:16525496-16805117 GCF_032717465.1 Coenobita brevimanus | reverse complement strand
ATATATATATATATATATATATATAGTATATATATATATATATATATATATATATATATATATATATATATATATATATATATATATATATATATATATATATATATATATATATATATATATATATATATATATATATATATATATATATATATATATATATATATGTATACAGTATATATATATATACTATTACCAAGTTCTTGTCTGGTACTGGCAAGCAGCACTGCATCATCAGCATACAACAAATTTGAGATATTCCATCCATCACCATTCATTACCAACGCCATCCTTCTCGTCATTACTCATGTTTTTAATTCTCTTATCACCCCATCCATATACATATTGAACAACCATGGGGACATGACACAACCTTCTCGTACGCCCACACTGATTGTGAACCATTCACTTAGATGCCCATTAACCCATACACATGCTTCACCACCATCATAAAAACTATTGACAGCATCTAGCAGCTTACCCTCTGCACCATACATGCGCAAAACTTTCCACAATCCTTCTCTGTCCACTTTGTCATATGCTTTTTCCAGATCCATGAATGCCATAAATGCCTAATGGTCCTTCTCACAAGCCTTCTGTACTATCTTTCTCACAGCAAATATTTGGTCCACACATCCTCTTCCACTCCTAAAGCCACCCTGTTCATGACTCACAAGGACTTCTGATATCTCTCTTACTTTCAGTATAATAATTCTTCCATATACCTTCCCCACCACACTGAATAAACTTATGCTACTATAATTCTTGCACTCACTTCGCTTACCTTTATTTTTGAACAAGGGTACAATCACAGCCTTCTTCCACTCTGCAGGCACAGTTTCACTCATCCATGCCTTCTTACTTATCTCCATCAAGCACTTCATTCCACTCTCTCCACTACCCTTAAGCATCTCTGCATACACCTCATCAACCCCAGATGCTTTCCCATTTTTCAGCCACTTCACAGCACTCTTCACCTGTGCAAGTGTCACGTGTCTTGGTACTGCATTCCTTCTCTGCACACACCCAAAACCAATCATGTTTACAGCCGCTTTGCTCTTTCTATTCCTATTCATCAGGCACTCAAAATATTCTTTCCATCTGGTCCTTACTTCATCTCCGTGGGTTAATAATCTGCCACCTGCATCCTTCACACCATCATATTTCTTTCCTCTTTCACTTCTACATTCCGCACCTCTTTCCAGAATAACATCCTATTATCAGAGCAGTTCGCATTAATTTTTCTCCCAAGATCCTCATTTACCTCCATTTTTTCTTCAAGTCTCTTTCTCTCAACATATTCAATTCTTATTTCAACTGAACCCCTGTTCTGTAACCACTTTAGCCACTTCTTCCTCTTTTCCTCCACTGCTCTCATAACCTCCTTATCCCACCATGCCGTACCTTTCTTCTTTGTTGTTACTCTTGCCACACCACACACTGCTTTAGCATTCCTAAGCAATCCCTGTATGCATTCCACAGGCTGTCCAGATCCTTTTCATTCCAATTCAGTAATTCTAACTCCTCCTCTACTTTGGTCCTGTAATCATCTGCCATTTCTTTGATCCTCAGCTTCTCAACTTTCGGTCTTTCTCCTTGACTGCTCCTCTCTTTCCTGATCCACCTCACTCCTCTCAGCTTGATCTTGCATACCACAATCGTATGATCTGACAGACCTCCACATCGTCCTTTCACGGCCCTCGTATCAGCAACCATTCCCATCATCGCTCTCTCTATGAGCACCTAATCGGTCAGGCTTCATTCAACACGATCCCTGTTCCCTCTATACCATGTATGTATATATGCATCTCTGTGTGTGAAATATGAGTTACAAATGCACAATCTCCTCTCCTGACACATATCCTTTAGTCTCCTCCCATTATCATTTTCTCCTGGTTCTCCATAACAACCCATTATGTCATCCTCAGGACCAGTGCCTACTCTTTCATTCATATCCCCCATTACGATCACTTTATAGGTCCTGGGCATTTCTCCCACTACTTCACCCAGCTCATCCCAAAACCTGTCTTTCTCTCTCTTTCACTCCTGTCCCCACACGGTGCATATGCTACAGTTACTGCCAGTTTCACCTTCTCAAACTTGAACTTGATTTGCATACACCTCGAGCTGACACATTTGTTGTCTTTCATTCCACTCAGCCACACCTCATTCATCAACAAAGCAACTCCTTCCTTGTATCTTCCTCATCCATGCATTCCTGATCTGACACATTTCGCACTCTCCCACTCCTCCACTTCGCACCCTTTCTTCTTTGTTTTACACAATGCCATCATGGCATATCTCACACTCTTGAATACATTCGATACTTCCTTGTTGTCCACATTCACACCTCTTACATTCCACATTGCCATGCGAATCTGCCCATTTTGTTGGGGCCCTGGGCAGGTATTGGGCCCTCTGAGGCTCTGTGAAACGACTGCCATGATTCAGTGATTTTGGATAGGGGAATCTTGGGGTGGTTTGGCCATGTGGAGAGGATGGAGGGTGAAAGACTGACGAAGAGAGTGTATGTGAGTGAGGTGGAGGGGGGAAGAGGGAGGGGGAGGCCGAGGATGAGATGGAAGGATGGGGTGGAGAGGTATATGAGAGAGGGGGGTGTGAGTTGGGAGCACGGCAGTGAAATGGCGGGGGACAGGGCGACGTGGAGGCGTTTTGTTTGTGGCTACCCCAAATGGGATTGAGGTGTCTGGCAATAGATAGATAGAATCTGGTGGACACTTAACCCTGCTGGAAACCCAGGTTATATAGTTACCACCCAGCGTAGTAAATTGATTCCTGGGTACAGGAAATAATTTGGCTTGTCACTCAGTGTAGAGATCATAATATGGCACCTCTACATTGTGTGAGTGGATGATGGGTGCCCCCACCTGCCACAATCATATTTTTTAATATAAGAAATAGTTCTTACTGTCCATTTCTGCAATACAACCAAGGGATTTTTACAGGCTTGACTCTCATTGTCCCATACAACAATACCATATATAAGATATGGATATACTAAGTGGTTATAGAAGCTGAAATAATGAACAAATGCCTCCAATCAGTCTTCACTAGAGAAAGTGATTTTGTGGAGGAGCAGGGAATGACTAGAATTGTAGTGTTAAAAGATGTAAAAATATTTGTTTTCTGGAAGAAGAGAAAGTGCTTCGGGAATACGAGAGGGCCAATGTGGAAACAGTTTATAGGGGACAGAACAAGGAAGAACCCAGGAACTATAGACCAGTGTCCCTGACCAGCTTGGTCACAAAACTGTACGAGAGAATCTTGAAAGACAGACGGAAAAAATATCTGAAGGAAATGGACATTTTGGCAGAAAGTCAGTTTGGATTCAGAAGTGGAAGGTCGTGTGTTTCCAACTTGTTGAGCTCCTACTAAAGGGTGATAGACATGCTACTGGAGAGAGATAGTTGGGTGGATTGTGTGTATTTAGATTTGGAGAAAGCCTTTGACAAGGTACCCCACAAACGACTAATGTGGAAATTGGAACATGTAGGAGTGGATGAGAGACTTCTTGAGAGACAAATGAGGACAGTAATAAAAGACAGGATGTCTGGATGGAGGGAAGTAATAAGTGGAGTCCCATAGGGCTCAGTGTTATAGCCCATAATGTTTCTGATTTACGTAAATAATATGTGTTTTTTTCGGTTTTCTTTTTTTCTTCTAAATTAGGGTGACACAAACAGGGGCGGCACTACCCGGGTTTATCCTGGGTAGTATTGTATATACAGTAATCCCTCCAATATCCGACATAATAGGGCCATAGGCAGGTCCGGATAGTGGTCCTGTCCGGATATTGGGCCCCAGCCTATGGACTTGTACTTATGGACCCTAACTCAGAGAAACGCCTATACAACTCCCTCTGGACATGCATAGCACCTATTTCAGACCCAAATCACACCAATAAGGGACATAAAAGACTGAAATAAATGCAAAAGAACCATAAAATGAGGTTTTAGAGGAGTTTATACAATATTAAACATTCTGGGTACTTACAAGTCCCTGGCTCCTGGACTGGTTTGAACTGCCAGTTTGCAGTCCACAGTTAATCCTCTGCACTCTGAATTCTAATTTCTTAACACTGCACAACACTGTAAATTCCTGTGTGTTCTAGTGGCGAGGTATTGCAGTGTATTCACAAAAAACAAGCACCTGTGGCTTGCACTGGTATAAGCATCTCCTCTCGATCGGAGTTAAGCTGTGACTGTTGATGATGGCGGGGTAACAGAGTTGCCAGATTGCAACGCCCACATTACCAATCTCCTCAACTTTCATTACCAAATTTAACTTTTCATTACCAAATTCATAAAGCTAGCATTTATTCTTCACTAATTATATATAGAAGTGGAAATTCATGTAATCACTCTCCTTATAATTAACACCATGTTTATTTTCACGCTGTGTAGGGTAGCAGATTAATCAGAGAGAGCAAACAATCCACCATCTCCATCCTGTGTATCCTCATACATGTGAAAAATCCATTTGGTAATGCATTATTCTGATTCATTACCAAACGAATTTTTCATTACCAAATTGGCCCACACTTGGTAATGAAAAATACCAAATGGCAACCCTGACAGGGGAGGGGGGAGGAAGGAAGGGGTGAAGGGACCATGGTGTAACAGCTGTTCAGCGCCAGGCGGCAATTTGAACTTACGGGTGGGAAAAAAGTCAGATTTTTTTCGAATTTTTTGCGGTTTTTGGCCCAGTTTGGGAATATTGGATCCCAGGATGATTATGTCCGGTTAGTGGGAATGTTTGGATATTGGGCGTTCGGATATTAGAGGGATTACATTTTTGTGGTTGTTGTTGTTGTCATTTTGTTTTGTTTTTTGTTCTCCTTTACCATGAGCAAACAACAGCAGTGCCCTCACTGCAGTAGGTCTGTAGCAAAAAGTGCACAAGCACTGAAGTGCACCTACTGCAGTGAGTGGGTTCATATAGCTTGTGAAAATCTGGATGCAGGCGACTATCCATTTATTAAGAAGAGCCACCAGCTGGGCTTTCGCTGGCTGTGTAACCATCGTGTTGCACCAATGGACGAGGTCTTGGCTGGTGGAGGAAGTAGTACCAAGAAGGAGTTTGAAGATAAAGCTATTGGGCCAATCTTTCAGGCAATTAGAGACATTTCAAATAGACTGGAGGCACTAGAGACCAAGGTCTCATCACCCATGGCAGTCATGCAAGATCAGGCCAAATCATTTGCGGATGCTGTTCGCGGGTCTCTTGTGGGGGAAAGGAAGGATCTGCCTGGAGGCGTGATTGAGATCAGTGCTCATGGCCAGAAAAAAGCCATTCATAGTCAGCATGAACTGATTTTGAAACCAAAGAGTGGTGCTGATGCCCTTACAAATCAGATGGGACCAGAAGACATCAGAGGTGTACTTAACTCGGTACCGGTTGATAGCTGTCTTAAGACCAAGGCTGGTGGGCTGGTAATGAAGTTTCCGTCAGCTGAGGCCAAAGGTGAAGCAACTGGGGTGCTGAGTGATCATTTTGGCTCTGAGGGCACTTTTTGCATATCAGAGCCAAAGAAAATGTTGCCTAAAATGACCGTGACAGGCCTTTCCTCTTCCCTGGATGACTCTGCCATCATCCCAAACATTCTGAGAAGAAACAATAAAATTAAGATGCTGATTGATCGAGGTTATACCCTCAACCTTCTTTTCACAAGAACAGGGAATGACACCAAAACTGCTGTCTTGAAGATGTCGCCAGGGGTGAGATCCTCCATTGTAGAACAGGGCAATTACATCTATGTGGATCTTACAAGATGCCACGCTTTCGATAGATTCTGGGTTACACAGTATCATCACTGTCAAGGCCTTGGTCATACATTTGAGAGATGTTCTAGGAAAAATGATGAACCTAAATGTGTCTTTTGTGTTGGAACCCATAAATCTAAGGATTGTAGTAACAGAAATTCTCCCAAATGCATCAACTGCTCTTCTTTAAGACATCTATCTATGTATCTATCTTTCTATTGCTAGACGCCTCAATCCCGTTCGGGGTGGCCCATTTTACATTAAGTAGAGACTGTCCAAATATGATTTCTCATAGGAATAGATTGATTGAAAACACCAATTTTGACCTTTCAAAAAACTGACTACGTCCCTCTTGAACCAGTTAAGGATGGGTCTTTTAAATATTCGTTCTGTTTGTAATAAGATAGACTATATTAATGAAACTGTAAATCAGCACGACCTTGACATTTTGTGCTTGACTGAAACCTGGTTGTATGAGTCTGATATCGATATTATTCGTAATGCTTTGCCTAAGACACATTCTATTATTAGTATTCCTAGGCCTGCTGCTGACTATCCGGGAGGAGGCGTAGCGCTCATCTACTCGGCAGCACTTGCAAACGTTTCTCTCATTGACTCAGACCTGACCCCATCTTCATTTGAATTTATGAAAGTACAGTATTAATAAATTTCCATCAGAATACCATTAGAATTGCAATTGTCTATTGACCAGGTCTTCCGGGCAGAGATCGAAGTTTTATGGAGGAGTTTGGGCAGTTTCTTGAAGGGTTTTCTCTTAAACATGGAGGACTTCTTGTGTGTTGTGATTTCAATTATTGGGTTGACAGTCCAGAGTCAGAACCATTTTCTTCAGAATTCCTTGAGTTGATCACCCAGAACAATTTTTTCAATCATGTGAGTAATCCAACTCATGTCTCAGGACATGTCCTTGACTTGATCTTGTCCCCTGTTGGTTGCAGGCATGTATCAGGTATGGAGGTTGACTCATTTGACTCTTTCATCTCTGATCATGCTCTGATCACTCGTAGTTTTGATGTCCCGAAATCCCTTTCATATAAAAAGGTCATCAGGTTCAGAAATTACGGGAATGTTGACCACCAGTTTATGTGTCTTGAAATTGATCAACGTTTAAACTCCATTGATTCTTCCAGTCTATCTTCTGATGAATTGGTTGATATTTACAACACGAGCTTAGGTCAATTTTTGACCATTATTGTCCTGAGGTAGTAAAAACAATCACTGAATGTGATGATTCTCTGTGGTATGGTCCATCCATTAATTCTTTGCGTAGACAACGTAGAAGGGCATAACATGAGTGGCGCTTGCAGCGGACCGAAGTAACTCGTTTGTGTTATGTTTTTGCGAGAAGATCAGTTGTTCACTCTGTAAAATCCCAAAAGGCTAGGTATTATCAAAATAAAGTTGATTCATGTGGTGGTGATAAAAAAAGACTGTCTGCAGTTGTGAACAATTTGGTTGGTCAGAGGAATCTAGTTGTTAAACCAGCTTCTGTATCTGATACCCAATTAGGTTCTGATTCTGCTTCATTTTTTACAAGTAAGTACGTGTGGATGGTGAACTAAGTGAATTTTTCTCTTTGAAAGTTGGTTTGAAACAGAGATGTGTCATGTCTCCATGGTTGTTCAATCTGTACATGGATGGGGTAATAAAAGAGGTACAAAGTAGGGTAGTGGATGTTGGAGTGGCCCTGGTGAGAGAGGATAGTGTTTGGAAACTCCCTGTACTGTTGTTTGCAGATGATACTGTGTTGTTGAGTGAAGACGAAGAGGAGCTGCAAGGCTTGATGGATGAGTTTGAGAGAGTGTGTAAGAAACGGAATCTAAAGGTGAATGTAGGGAAGAGTAAAGTGATGGTCTTTGAGAGAGGTGAAGTTTGTGAATGTAGAGCGTGGTTGGATGGTGAGGAATTGGAAAATGTGAGTACATTTAAGTACTTGGGTAGTGTGATGAGTAAGGATGGAGGTTTGGAGGGTGAAGTGCTTGAAAGGGTACAGCATGGAAGAAAGGTTGCTGGTTCTTTGAAAGCAGTGATAAGAAACAGGAAAGTGAGCATGGAAGTGAAAAAGTTACTACATGACAGTATTGTGATACCAACTCTAATGTACGGAAGTGAAGCTTGGACATTGTTGGAAGGACACAAGTCAAGAGTGAGAGCAGTGGAAATGAGTTATTTAAGAGGAGCCTGTGGAGTCACGTGGAGAGACAGGCTGACGAATGAGGATATAAAGGAGCATTGTGGTGTGGATGTGGATGTGATAGGAAGCGTTATGAGGAACACACTGAGGTGGTTTGGCCATGTGGAGAGGATGGAGGGTGAAAGACTGACGAAGAGAGTGTATGTGAGTGAGGCGGAGGGGGAGGCCGAGGATGAGATGAAGGGATGGGGTGGAGAGGTATATGAGAGAGGGGGATGTGAGTTAGGAGCAGGGCAGTGAAATGGCGGGGGACAGGGCGACTTGGAGGCGATTTGTTTGTGGCCACCTCAAACGGGATTGAGGCGTCTGGCAATAGATAGATAGATAGAAGATATCTCGCATAAGAAGTAATTTAGACAGCAGTTCTTCTAGTGAAGCGTACTCAGTTGACTTCCAGCCACGGTGCACCGGGGATCATTTGCTTTCAACATTTCATCCGCTGGATGTAAACAAAGTCAAATGTTACATCAGAGAACTTAATAAAACATTTTGCTTGCTCGATCCATGTAACATGTCACAACTACCTGATGTGTACGAGCATGCTGCAGACTTTATCTGCAACATAATAAATAGATGCTTCTTAGAAAGTAATTTTGTGCAGTCTGAGAAACGTGCTTTGCTTAGGCCCCTAATTAAGAAACCTGGCCTTGATGTCGAGAGCATGACAAATTATCATCCCGTCTCTAACCTGTCTTTTTTATCCAAGATTATTGAGTGGGCCATACTCAGTCAACTTGTACCACTACTGGAACACAACAGAGTTGTTCCTGTTGTTCAGTCAGCATACAGAAAATACCATTCAACTGAAACTGCACTAACAAGGATTCAGAGTGACCTGGTGGCAAACACTTGTAGTGGGATGTCCTCTCTCCTAGTTCTGTTGGATATGTCTGCAGCTTTCGATACAGTATATCATAAACTATTGTTGGACAATCTGTATTTTTATGGCGTTCGTGATAGTGCCTTTTTGCTCCTTAAGTCGTATCTGTCGGACAGATCTCAGAGAGTGGTTGTTCATTACGCTAGCTCTGATTCTGCTCTCCTTCTATTTGGAGTCCCTCAAGGATCAGTTTTGGGTCCAATTCTATTTACTATCTACACAAGTAGTTTATCGTCTCTACTTGATGCTCATGATGTGTCCTATCATTTTTATGCTGACGACACCCAGCTCTATGTTAAGATGTCAAATATCAATGATACTAATACAAAGTTTGAATCTCTAATGTCTGATATTAAGATTTGGATGGCTAAGAGGAAACTTAAGCTGAATGATGGTAAAACTGAGATCATCATCATCAGAGGAAACAAAAGGGGTGATGACACTGACAGTGCCCTGGCTTTGAACATTGGCATGTCACAGCTTCATCCAGTCAGTTCTGTTCGAAATCTGGGTGTTTATTTTAATTCTAAGTTAATACAAAGAACATATTAATCAGGTTGTAAGAGGGTGTAACTTGCATATCAGAAATCTGTACTCTGTGGGAAAATTCCTAAATAGACGGTGCCTCTTAACATTGGTCCATGCAGTGGTCATGTCTCGTGTTGATTATTGTAGTTCACTGTGGACTGGTCTTCCAAATAATATACTAACAAAAGTTCAGTATGTGTTGAACAGGGCAGCACGGCTTATCTTTACCTTAACTACCCCGTTTCTGATTGAGTTGCATTGGTTACCAGTAAAGGCTAGAATTGAATTTAAACTGTGTCTTATTACATTCAAGGTTCTTAAGTTTGGTGAACCGAAGTATCTTGCTGAATTGTTAAAACTCCCATCGGCACGCCCAGGTGTGATGTTACGCAGTGAAGATGATTCCTTGCATCTTGATGAGCCAGGAGCCATTCACCAGTCATCTTTCTCTGTTCATTCTTTTGCGTATAGAGCCCTTAGATTATATAACAGATTGCCATTGTCCATAAGACAGCTCTCTACTGTTGAATCCTTTAAGAGACAGCCGAAAGCCTTTCTTTTTTCAAAATGCTTTGACCTGGAGAGAGGTACTATGACGGATGATTATAGGGTTTAATTATTGCCACTTTCATGTATATATGATGTAGCTTGTATTATATACAAGAAAGAGAAAGAGAAGGGAAAGAAGTTGTATGTGGCTTTCATGGATTTGGAGAAAGCATATGACAGGGTGGATAGACAAGGATTGTGGAAAGTGTTAAGAATATATGGAGTAGATGGGAAGTTGTTGAATGCTGTGAAGAGTATGTACGATGGTGCGAAGGCTGCAGTGCATGTGGATGGTGAACTAAGTGAATTTTTCTCTTTGAAAGTTGGTTTGAAACAGGGATGTGTCATGTCTCCATGGTTGTTCAATCTGTACATGGATGGGGTAATAAAAGAGGTACAAGGTAGGGTAGTGGATGTTGGAGTGGCCCTGGTGAGAGAGGATAGTGTTTGGAAACTCCCTGTACTGTAGTTTGCAGATGATACTGTGTTGTTGAGTGAAGACGAAGGGGAGCTGCAAGGCTTGGTGGATGAGTTTGAGAGAGTGTATAAGAAACAGAATCTAAAGGTGAATGTAGGGAAGAGTAAAGTGATGGTCTTTGAGAGAGGTGAAGTTAGTGAATGTACAGCGAGGTTGGATGGTGAGGAATTGGAAAATGTGAGTACGTTTAAGTACTTGGGTAGTGTGATGAGTAAGGATGGAGGTTTGGAGGGTGAAGTGCTTGAAAGGGTTCAGCAGGGAAGAAAGGTTGCTGGTTCTTTGAAAGCAGTGATAAGAAACAGGGAAGTGAGCATGGAAGTGAAAAAGTTACTACATGACAGTATTGTGATACCAACTCTAACGTACGGAAGTGAAGCTTGGACATTGTTGGAAGGACACAAGTCAAGAGTGAGAGCAGTGGAAATGAGTTATTTAAGAGGAGCCTGTGGAGTCACGTGGAGAGACAGGCTGATGAATGAGGATATAAAGGAGCGTTGTGGTGTGGATGTGGATGTGATAGGAAGCGTTATGAGGAACACACTGAGGTGGTTTGGCCATGTGGAGAGGATGGAGGGTGAAAGACTGACGAAGAGAATGTATGTGAGTGAGGTGGAGGGGGTAAGAGGGAGGGGGAGGCTGAGGATGAGATGGAGGGATGGGGTGGAGAGGTATATGAGAGAGGGGGGGTGTGAGTTAGGAGCAGGGCAGTGAAATGGCGGGGGACAGGGCGACTTGGAGGCGATTTGTTTGTGGCCACCCCAAACGGGATTGAGGCGTCTGGCAATAGATACTGTAGATAGATAGATAGAAATGTCACATTTCTTGTAATTGTAAAAATAATGTATGGGTGTCGAGCGCTAGTGAATTCCCATAGGAAGAACTGGCGCTTTTGAGAAACAAAAGGCCAGATTATTATTATTATTATTATTATTACATGGAATGACAGTTATGCTAGTCTGCTGACAATGCAAAGATCATGAGGAGAGTGAAAAATGAAGAAGACTGTAAAAAGCTGCAGGAGGACCTGGACAGGATTCATGATTGGGGCCAGATGTGGGAAATGAAAATCAGTTCAAAATAATGTGGGGGTAAAAGTACCAAGAGGCCATCGCTGAATTATTTGATGGGTAATGAACCAATCAAAAAAGTGAGAGAAGAGAAGGACTTGGTAATGCTGGTCCAGGATAATTTGTCACCTGAAAAGCACATTAACAAGATAGTTAGAGAGATGTATAATCTCTTGACTAACATAAGAGTAGCATTTCATTACATGGATGAGGAGATGATGAAAAAATTATTAGTGGCCATGATCCACCCCAGATTGGAATATGTGGCAGTAGTGTGTTTCCCTCATAAAAAGAAAAATATAAACAAAATTGAGAGAATTCAAAGAACAGCAGCCAAGATGCTCCTTAGCCTGGCAGATCTGTCGTACAGGGAAAGACTGGAAAAATTAGACCGGCCTTCCTTAGAGGAAAGGAGGGAAAGAGAGGCAAAATGATTGCAGTGTTCCGGGCCAGGGTGGGAGTAGAAAAAATTGACAGAAAAGATCCGTTTGTATGGGATGGGAGAGTAACAACAGGACATGGAATGAAACCAAAAAAGCCAAGTTGTATGAAAGATATCAAGTTTTCCATATAGATGCATAGACCTGTGGAATACCCTGGACAAAGTGATCGTCCAATCAAAAATCTGAAATGGGTTGAATGCAAAATTTAACATTGAAAAATAGAGGCAATACCCCATGAGAGTAGGTAATTTCCTGTGTATCATAACTAGGTAAATAACACACACATACACACACACACACACACACACATACACACACAAAGGGAAATGAGAACAGTACTAAGGGGAAATTATCCATCATGGAGTTAAGTGACTAGCAGAGTTCCACAGGGCTCAGTGCTGGCACCAATTATTTTTTTAGTGTATATAAATGACATAGATAGTAACGCTGGAGATGAAAGCTATCTAAATATGTTTGGTGATGATGCAAAAATACAAAGGGAAATTACCAACGCAGACTCTTGCAGAGAGCTACAAGAAGAATTAAATAAACTTCATGAACGAAGCTATAAATAGCAAATGGAATTCATTGTGGACAGGTGTCATATAATTATGTTTGGTAAAAGTGGGAAAAAGACCAGATTGGGAATGTAAGTTAGGAAGTAAAACCCTACACAGGGCTTGTGCTAAGTGGCAATGGTTGTGAGCCATTTGGCTCCTATAGTTTCAGCTTTACGAGCCAAATAGGTTTTTAGCAGCCAGACTGATTACGAGCCAAAATACTTTACGAACAATAGATATATTTATTTTAACATTGTGATAATTAGAATCATATAATGTTTTACACATTCACAGTGGCGACAAGGAATGACAATAATTGATCACAATGTGCTTTTTTGTTCATTTATGTGAGATTTACTTATTTTGCAGTTTACTGGGTTTTGAAGTGGATGTATTTTCTTCTTGCGAAAAGGCGACTTGCATATAAAATTTATTTGCCGAAGGGAAAAAATACTCGCATTTGCGAGCTGTGGCTTGCCAAACAAGAGCCCTGCTACACATATCAGAAAGAGAATGACCTAGGAGTGATTATCAATAACCGACTATCTCTGGCTGACCACATCAATGCGAAGGTACAGAACATGGGGAGGCGGTGGCTCAATCGGTAGAGAGGTGGCCTGCAATGCTAACGGACCCAGGTTCGAATCCTGGCTGGGGCAGGGAACAGTTTAAGGATTTGAATTTCATTAAATCAGGCTTTACTGATCTACCAGAAGACCCGCCGACATGTCGTAAAAATACCCCTGCTAATACCAATACACCAGTCCTATATGAGACAGCCATAGCATGTGTTCAAAATGGACGGTGGGTGTTAGCGCCGAAGTGGTGACACGTAGAGGTGTATGGTATGTAGGAGGACTGCTGGGCCTTGATAGCAGGCTGTGAAGCCTATGCCCAGAGTTGGACACATTTAAAAAAGAAAAAAAAAAAAAATGTATACACTGCTTGCTAATATGAGAACAGCATTCACATACATAAATAAAGACATACTGAGAAAGACAATAACATCATTCATCAGATCAGCCCTGAGTATGCATCATTAGTCTGGAATCCTCATCTCAAGAAACACATAGGTAAGATTGAAGAAGTTCAAAGGGGCGCTACAAGATGGGTACTACCAGGCTTGTGGGACCCAAGCTGCGAAGAAAGACTATAAAAACTGAAGTTGCAAACACTACAGGAGAGAAAGAAAAGAGGAGATATGATTATGCTATATAAATGCATCTCAGGGAAAGAGAAAATAGACATAAATGAGTATATAACCTATGGGGAAGCATCATCAAGAGGACCCTGCAAAAAACTACATAAAAAGAGAGGTGATAAAGACATAAGGAACTTCAGTTTCCCAAATAGGGCCGTTGATCAGTGAAATGCACTGCTGAATGAAATAGTGTGTGCCAGAAGAATTCATAAATATAAGGATGTGTATGATAAAAATGATTTAATACATGGGATAGTACGAGCTTGACACATTCCTGTTATTAGGTAAGGTAAAACACACACACACACACACACACACACACACACACACACAGACATAGGTCGCCGACAGAAACGGAGGTCTTTGTGGATTGTGGAGAAATAATCGCCCAATCAGCGGCGAAATGGAAACCAGCGTATTGTGATTATGTGAATGAATATGTGAGTGGTGGTCCCATCGGATATTAGTAAAAAAAAAAGCAGGTTTTGGACATAAGAGTACAAGGCATAGTGAACGTAAAAAGTTTCCGTATGGTTGCATCATGGCGGAAAGGGATAGTTCATTGTGTATGACTGGTGGCAATGAATTTGCAGACTTCTCCTCTGATGAAAATAAGGGTAAAGGAAGTACTAAACTTAACCAAACAAGAGTAGCATGAGTGGAGAAAATGGAAGAGAGGAATGTCCTGGAGTTAAAAAAGGTATGGTCAATAATTTGAGAGTTGCAGGAGTGGACCTTAGAACAGGAGAAAGAGATTAAGGTAATGCAGAGTAAGTTGGAAAACGTCTGCACACGCAGTGTTATTAAGAAAGACAAGTTACAGAATTAAAAGTGAGTAACAAATCTGCCTCAAATGAAATAAAACAGCTCAAGAGGGAAAATAAGAGGTTGGAAGAAGAAAGGGACAGGATGAAAAGTAAGCTAGATGAGTATGAATCAAGATCAAGGTGCAAGATGAACACAATAAGGAAATCAAAGAGCAACACAAGGGGTGGAAGAAAATTCAAGAGGAAGGAAATATAAATTTGAAAGAGATTGTAGAACAACAAAGCAAGGAAAAGGTGGAGAAGGAAGTGGTTAGGGTTCTAAGAAGTAGCAAATCTTTAGTCAAGGATGTAGCAGACAAGAAAAAATGTGTAATAATTTCAGGAATAAAAGAAAAATGTATGACAATAAGATCAGAAAGGGAAAGAAATGAACTGAGTAAGGGTAAAGAGATAGTAATTATGGAGGGTAACAACAAAGCTCGAGAAGAGTTTGAAGAAGTGGTTAGGCTAGGAAAGTACGAGAAAGGAGGGGCGAGGCCACTTAAAGTCTAAGTCTCAGGTAATGGTAAATGAAATCGTCAAAAGAACATGGAAATTATTAGACAAAGAGGGGTTCAAGAATGTTTGGATAAGGAGAGATGCTAATAAGAAGAAAGAGCTAAGGTAAAGGAGCTAGTAAAGGAAGCAAAAGAAAAAACTAACAGAGAACGGAGGAAGAGAAGAGAGTGTTCTTTTGGAGAGTTATGGATCAGAAATTGAGGAAGTGGTACCGATGGAGAGAGGGAGAGAAGAGGGAATAGAAAACAATGAAAAAAGTTTGAATGTGGCTCATATTAATGTTGATGGTTTAATATTGGAAAGGTTAGAAACCAGCGATTTCTTGAGGATACATGAACTAGATATTATATGCTTTGTAGAGACGAAGTTAAGGAGGATGTTGGTATCCACATTGGAGATGGTAAGTCCAAACTGTGGAGAAGAGACAAAAAAGAAAAAAATGGGAGGAAGAGTGATGATAGCAGTGAAGAACAACATAAATGTGGATACTGAGGAACAGGGAGAGGGTAGGGCTGAAGTGATAAATATGAAATTAGAATCTGGAGGGAATGGCAAGAGAGACATGGCAGTAGTATATGTTCTCCCTAAGACAAGGGCTTGGAATGATGAGAAATACCAGATGTTGTCAGACATTGTTAGATATCTACAGAAAGTGATTGAGAAAAGCAGCAACATAATTCTGTTGGGTGATATTAATTGTAATGAGATGACCTGGGAGGAATGGGACTCAGGAGGTAGTGAAGATTTGTGGGGCACTATGTTGTTAAATACGACAATGAATAATGTAATAACGCAGTGGGTTAAAGAAGAGACAAAATTCAGAGGTGATGACACACCAGTAAGACTAGATTTACTGCTAACCAAGGAACCTGACATAATTGAATCTTTGATATAATTGAATCTTTGAAATATCTGTGTCCTATAGGAAGAAGTTATCATGTGGTTATTAAGTTCAAGATGATAAAAGGGAACATGGTGCAGGGAAGATGCAACTTTGGGAAAGCAAACTTTACAGGATTGAGGAAAATTTTCAAAAATGTGGATTGGAGAAATTCAGAGAAACGAGAGATACAGAGGAAGTGGGATATCTTTCTAGACCTGTATAGTTCGGAAGTGGAAAAATATGTGCCAAGAGTAAGTGGGAAAGAAAATAAGAAAAAGGATTGGTTTAACAGAAGGTGTATGATTGCAAAAAAGAGAGAGACATGACATGGAGCAACTGGAGAAAGTGAGGTAATAATAGAACAAAGACAGAATATAAAAGAGCTAGAAATGAATATGCAAGAATATGTAGAGAGGAAGAAAGGAACTTTGAAAGAGGTAAAATTGGCAAATGAAAGGAAGAACCCAAATTATTTTATAGATCTGTTAATGGCAAATTGAAACAAAGGAAGGAATCACCAAACTGAAAGTAGAAGGAGAGGTCTGTAAAGATGCAGCAATGCGAGCTGAAATATTGAACAAATGAGAGAGATGAGCAGTCAGGGAGAACGACTGAAAGTTAAGAAGCTGAGGATCAAAGAAATGGCAGATGATTACAGGACCAAAGTAGAGGAGTTAGAATTAGTGAATTGGAATGAAATGGATCTGGACAGCCTATGGAATGCATATAGGGATTGCTTAGTTAGGAATACTAAAGCAGTATGTGGTGTTGCAAGAGTAACAATGAAGGAAGGTATGGCATGGTGGGATAAGGAGGTTATGAGAGCAGTGGAGGAAAAGAGGAAGAAGTGGCTAAAGTGGTTACAGGACAGGGGTTTAGTTGAAATAAGAACTGAATATATTGAGAGGAAGAAGCACGTAAAGAGACTAATGAAGAGGAAAAAGGAAGAGGTAAATGATGATCAAGGAAGAATGCAAACAACTCTGAAAATAAAAAGTTATTCTGGAAAGAGGTACGGAAATGTAGAAGTGATAACGGAAAGAAATGTGATGGTGTGACGGATGTAGGTGACAGATTATTAACCCATGGGGATGAAGTAAGGACCAGATGGAAAGAATATTTTGAGAGCCTGATGGATGGGAATAGAGAGAGCAGAGCGACTGCAAACATGATTGGTTTTGGGGGTGTGCAGAGAAGGAATGCAGTACGTGACATTCGCACAGGTGAAGAGTGCAGTGTTGTGGCTGAAAAATGGGAGAGCAGCTGGGGTTGACGAAGTATATGCAGAGATGCTTAAATGTAGTGGAGAGAGTGGAATGAAGTGCTTGTTGGAG
Organism: Coenobita brevimanus; assembly: GCF_032717465.1. Taxonomy (NCBI): domain Eukaryota; kingdom Metazoa; phylum Arthropoda; class Malacostraca; order Decapoda; family Coenobitidae; genus Coenobita; species Coenobita brevimanus. The sequence continues at coordinate 16,787,871 of NC_137040.1, read as the reverse complement.
ATATGTAAGAAGGCATGGAAGAGTGAAACTGTGCCTGCAGAGTGGAAAAAGGCTGTGATTGTACTCCTGTACAAAAAAAAAAAAGGTGAGCAAAGTGAGTGCAAGAATTATTGTGTCATAAGTTTATTCAGTGTGGTAGGGAAGATAAATGGAAGAATTATTATAGAGAAAGTATGAGAGGTATCAAAAGTCCTAGTGAGTGATGCACAGGGTGACTTTTGGAGTGTCAGAGGATGTGTGGATCAAATATTTGCTGTGAGACAAATAGCAGAGAAGGCATGTGAGAAAGACCATAAAGTGTTTTTGGCATTCATGGATCTGGAAAAGGCACATGACAAAGTGGAGAGAGAAGAATTGTGGAAAGTTTTGTGCATGTACGATGTGGATGGTAAACTGCTAGGTGCCATCAAGAGTTTTCATGATGGTAGTGAAGCATGTGTAAGGGTTAATGGGCATCTAAGTGAATGGTTCATGATCGGTGTGGGCGTGCGACAAGGTTGTGTGATGTCATCATGGTTGTTCAATATATACATGGATGTGGTGATGAGAGAAGGAAAAAACACGAGTAATGGAGAGAGGGATGGGATTGGTAATGAATGGTGATGGATGGAATATCTCAAATATGTTGGATGCTGATGATACGGTACTGCTTGCAAATACTGGACAAGAACTTGGTTGGCTAGCGCAGAGTTTTGCTGATTTCTGTGAGCATCATGCCTTGAGAGTAAATGTAGAAAAGAGTAAAGTGATGGTTATTGAGAGAGAAGGTGACTCCTAGTGCAATGTTACAGTGAAATGAGAGAGACTGGAATTGGGGAGAGAGTTCAAATACGTACCTGGGTACAGTGATGTAAGAGAGAGGAAAATGTGCAAAAGAAGTTGAAGGTAGAGTGACACAAGGAAGAAAAGTAGCTGGTGCAATGAAGGCCTTGATAAGAAACAGAGGCTTGAGTGTTGCAGCTGCACAGGAATGGAAGAGGTCCAATGTGGTCCCAATTTGTAAGGAAGGAAACAAAGAAGAACCCCTGAATTATAGACCAGTGTCCCTAATCAACATGGTCCCAAAATTGTACGAGAGAGTCCTGAGAGACTGGTGGATACAATACCTGGAGGAGATGAACATTTTGGCTGAAAGTCAGTTTGGATTCAGAAGTGGAAGGTCATGCGTTTCCAACTTGTTGAGCTTTTACTCAAGAGCGATTGATGCGCTGCAGGAGAGAGACGGTTGGGTGGATTGTGTGTATTAACAATTGGAGAAAGCCATTGACAAGTTACCCCACAAGCGATGAATGTGGAAATTGGAGCACGTAGGAAGACTGAAGGGAAACCTCCTGGAATGGATGAGAGACTTCTTGAGAGACAGACAAATGAGGACAGTAATAAAGAACAGGATGTCTGGATAGAGGGAAGTAACAAGTGGAGTCCCACAGGACTTGGTGTTAGCGCCAGAAATGTACCTGATTTACATAAGCGATATGGTAGATGAAATGAACAGTTATGCAAGTCTGTTTGCTGATAATGCAATGATTTTGAGGAGAGTAGAAGTTGAGGAAGACTGTAAAATGCTGCAGGAGGACTTGGATAGGATACATGATTGGAGCCGGATGTGGGAAATGATATTCAATGCAAAGAAATGTAAAATATTGGATATGGATAAAAGTATCAAGAGGCCATCACTGAATCAGTTGATGGGTAATGAACTGGTCACAAAAGTGAGAGAAGAGAAAGATTTGGGAGTGCTGTTCCAGGATAGTTTGTCACCTGAAAAACACATTAACAAGACAGTTAGAGAAACATATAATCTCTTGACTAACATACGAGTAGCATTTCATTACCTGGATGAGGAGATGATGAAAAAATTGATCGTGACCATGATCCGCCCGAGGTTGGAATATGCAGCCGTAGTGTGGTCCCCGCACAAAAAGAAAGATATAAACAAGATTGAGAGAATACAGAGAACAGCAACCAAGATGGTCCGTAGCCTGGCAGAGCTGTTGAGCAGAGAGAGGCTGGAATAGCTGAATCTGCCCTCCTTAGCAGAAAAGAGAGAGAGAGCAGCGACATGATTGCAGTGTTCAGGGTCATGATGGGAGAAGATAAAATTGACAGAAAAGATCTGCTTGTATGGGATGGGAGAGTAACAAGAGGACATGGACTGAAACTGAAAAAAAAGAGTTGCTTGAAGGATATCAAGAAATATAGTTTTCCATATAGATGCATAGACCTGTGGAATAATCTGGACAAAGAGATTGTCCAGTCTAAAAACTTAAACAAGTTCAAAGCAAAATTTGACTAATTGAGAAACAGAGACTGAACCCCACGAATGTAGCTCATTTCCTGTATATCATAACTAGGTAAACACACACACACACACACACACACACACAGTTTTGGAACACTGGACAGAGTGGACATGTGTCGCTGTGTCGCTGTGTTCTCTCTGCTCAACTGCAAAATACCTGGGTGTTTCTTGAAATCAGTCAGGCTCAGTGCTAAGTAAATTATAAATGGTTGTAGATTAATTAGAAACTAGGAAATGCTGTCCAAAAGTAGATATATCAAATAATCCGAGTCTTAATGAGTTAAGGTGGTACCAATCTTAAGTGGTGGTTTAGGTGGGACAAGAACCTCTGTACAGTATTGCCACGTGTTCCATACCCGCTATGTGAACGGCTCTGATATATGTAATAGGCATCACAATAAGATAAACACATAAGAATGTAATGGTAACGTGTGTATTATAATATATGAAAGAACAGTAAACTGATTATGCGTAAAATATTTATACGGCAATACAGAAACGTGGCATAAATATTTTACAGTGTTGCTTAAAAAAAAGTATTCACTTTTATTGGCTGTTACCGTATTTCTGGGGTTGGTAATAATGTCATAATTATGATTATAAGATAATGTGCAGGAATATAAGTAAAAATATGCCAGTTTCTTAGGAAAAAAAATATATGCATTAAACCCTCGTGAGCGGCAACACTCACACACACCAAGTCCCACCTGGCCAGAGCTTCGTCTATCCTAGGCCTGTTTGGGGACACTTAAAAAAAGACACGCCAAGACTTTTACCTCGTGGGTGGTATGGAAATAGTCAAATTTACAATATGTACATTATAACGTAAAAGAAAATAACCAAAATGTATCCTAAAATACCACAGACGAGAGAGAGAGGGGGGGGGGGAGGCAGACCAGGGGCAGTGTTGAGTGCAGCTGACTCAGCTGAGTGAGAGATGGAGGAAGGGAGGGAACGAAGGAGGGAGAGAGTGATTGAATGAAAACAAATCATGGTGCCACAATAGTGAGGTCATCTGGCGCCATATGTAAAACAATAATATTTTTAAATATAATTAGATATAATAAAAACAAAATAAAGAAATGAAAGCACACGTTTATGTCACTCATAAAAGAAACAAAATTCCCAAGGGTGACGCACATCTCCCCCCAGGAGAGAGAGAGAGAGAGAGGCATCGCGGGTATGGAAAACGTGGCAACACTGTACAGAGGTTGATGCCCCACCCAAACCGCCAGTTAAGAATGGTACCACCATAGCTGTGTTAGCAGACGACAGGCACTGGGTCAGGTAAACAGATAAGCCCCGGGTAAATTCCAACACTGACAGAACGAAGATGCAAAACTGTAAGTAGGAAGGATATTTCTTTAAGATGGCGTACTTTCAAGAAGTTCAAGTAGGTAAGAGGAAGGGAAACAGTAAAAAACAAAATGATGACTACAGAGACCTGTTGAAACTGGATACATTTAATAAATTAGCCAAGAAATTAAACAAATTGGAAGAAACTTTCAAACTGGAATTGGATGAAATAAGGAAGGAACTGTACCAATAAAAGGAAAAAAATGAGGAACTGGTAAAAGAATTAAACAGAAAAGATGCAATATTAGGTGAGTTACAAGCTGAGGTAGACATTCTGAGGAAGAAAATGAACAAAATGGGAAATACGGTAGTCACCCATGAAAGAGTTTTGAAGGAGTACAATAATGATAAAGACATAATTAAACAAGCAGGCAAACTGATAGAGGAAAGTAGAGACATTGATGAGAAGATAACTCAGGCAAATGAAATGATAAGAAACTACACAGAGGAAGTACAAAGGACATGGGCAGAAGTAGCCAAAACAAATCAAAATCTAAAGAACAAGGCTGAAGCAGAAGACATGACAAGAGAGGTGAAAGACATCATAAGGAAGAACCCCAGGCTGATAAAGGAAACAGCTGGGATTAACAGATCTGTAGTCAACACTGGTAAAAGTGAAGAAGAAATAAGGAATAGAATCACCAGAGATAACAAGGAGATGGTAAGTATAATGAACATATTGGAAATAGCATCAGATGAAATCTGTGAGAAGATGTAGAGGAATTTACGAGATTAGGGAAATATGAGAAACAAGTCAAGGTCTTTGAAAGTAACCTTCCAAAATGTGAACACTGTAGAAGAGGAATTTAAAAATGCTAACAAACTTGAAGAATCAGAGGAATACAAAGAAGTGTTGATAAAAAGGTGCCTAATTCAGTAGGAAAGGGGATTACTGAAGGAGAAGAGGGAGGAAACAAAAAGAAAGACTGGTGCTTGAAAAGATGAAGAGAGAAGTAATTTTCTTTTTTTTCTTTTTTTACAAAGTGCTGTAGTATGATTGCAAAAAAAAAAAAATAGCACATAAACAGCAGGGGCTAAATAAAAGCAAGATAGTAGACTCAACCAATGTCAAATATGTGAACAAAATGGCTAAGTTTATGTACTCAAATGTAGATGGAATGGTATCCAGATTATTAGAGATAAAAGACTATATAATAGAAAATGAGCCATATATTATCTGTCTGACAAAAACAAAATTAACCCCAATGATATCAAACAACTCTTTAAATTTGGATGAGTAAAATATTTGCAAAGACACAGAAATTTAAAAAAAGGAGGAGGAGTTATGATACTAACAGAGAAAAGACTCCAAGTAAAAGTGATAGAAATAGACATACCCTCAAGTAGAATAAGTTGCAGTAGAGGTTAGTACAGTAAACTCTCTCTAATTTGAACCTGAGTAATTTGGAAATCGGTTAATTCAGATCTTTTTTGAACACCAGACAAATAATTTTAATTCGGATATAATTCAAATTAAGCAAGACAAGTCCGAAAAGGGTTCCAGTGATAAGTGGATGTGAACAGTTTTTGTAGTGATAAGTGTAGTAATAAATATAATTTTTAAGAACTGTACAGTACCTTCAGCACAGTTAAGTGTACTGCACTCTACTGTTGTGTTGCAAGATTTCATTATCAAGGTTTGACACTATTGTATTTTATTTATTGTATTGTGCACTCTTTGAGTATAAAGTAATAATATACTATACTGTTCAATGTTTTTGTGAAAGAGCTATGTTTTAGTGAGCGTGGGTGTGATCTGGAGATAGGGGCAAGCATGAGCTCCAATAATTCGGATTTTTGGATAATTCGACATAGGATTCCCCCCAATTAATCCAAATTATAGAGGTTTACTATACATTAGAAGGGATAATAATTGTTGCAAATTTATATATGCCACCCAAGACAAACACATGGGATAATGGTGAATATGAAGACCTGGCAGAAAAGACAAATCAGAATTTAAGTACCCTACTATACACAGTGGAAGAAAAAGCTGAAAGAATTATACTAATGGGAGATTTTAACACAAATATTAACTAGAATGCTCTAGATGTAAAAAACCATTAAAGTTGTTGGGATCAAAAGCTTTTGGATCTTTTACAGGAATTTTTTTAACACAACATGTAAAGGAGAACGCAAGAAAAAGAGGACCAGAACACCTCTCATTATTAGATCTCATATTTACTAGGCAAGAAAATGAAACTGACAATTATGATCTGTCATCCTCCATTCAGCAAAAGCTGCCATGCAGTACTAGATTACAATTTCAGAATAGCGTATGATGGAAGTAATGGAAGTTACAACTAGAGGCTAAACTACAAAATGGGCAACTATCATGACTTAAAGACGTACTTCAACTATATAGATTGGGAAAAGGAGCTAAGAGGACAGGATATACATGTTATGTATAAAAAATTCTGTGGACTTTACAAAACAGGAGTCCATAATTGTGTCCCATTACACAAAAACACAGAAATAAGGATAAAGAACTGGTTTAATACTGATTGTAAAAATGCAAAATAGGAAAGAGATTTGTTGTGGATCAGATACAGATTATATATAAGTGAGAGAGCATATAACAACTACAAGCAGGCAAGAAATGATTATACAAGGATAAGGAGAGAAGCTCAAAGGCAGTTTGAGGAAGACATTGTATATTAAAGTACTGATCAGCCAAAGTTGTTTTACAGCTACATACAAAGCAAAGTAAAAGTTTTAAAAATACAATCCATCATGGATGAGGGGAAAATCTATATCAGTGAAGAAGATATTTGTGAAGTACTAAACAAATATTTCCAGTCAGTTTTTACTAAAGAAAGTAGATTTGCAAGAGATGAAAATGAACAAGGATGCCCACACAGTATTAACAAATATACATATAACAAAACAAGAGGTCCAGGAAGAGATGAGGAAATTAGACAGGGGAAAAGCCAATGGCCCTGATGAGATTTCGTGTTGGTTATTGCAGGAATGTGCAAAAGAGGTAAGCAGTCCATTACAGCTAATATTCAGAGAATCCTTAAGACAAGGAAAAGTACCCAATATTTTGAAGAAAGCAAACATTGTGCCCCTGTCAAGAAATGAAATAGACAAAATCTACTTAACTACCTACCAGTATCACTGACCAGCATCGTAAGCAAGATGTTTAAAAAAACTGATACGAAGAATTTGGGTAAATCACCTGGAAAAACGCAATATGATAACAGAAAGACAGTTTGGTTTTTGAAAGGGAAAATCATGTGTTACTAGCATATTACTGTAGGTTACTATGATAGTTACAGAAATACAGTAAAACCTCGAAAACGGAGCGCAGTATACCTGAATTTGCCTTTACTGGACTCGAGGAGCCTACCGAACTAAATGCTTATATATCAAGAAAAGTCTGATAAAGCCAGAAGCAGTCCGGTCTGCCTGACCTCAGTTCAGCTTGGGCATGGGAATGGTGGAGGATGAGGATGTGTGGGTAGGTTGTTGTGACCCTGATGATGGGCGTTGGATAGTTGTCATGACCTTCATGATGGACATTGGATGGGCATTGTGTGGTTGTCGTGACTTTGATGATGGGCGTTGAATGGACATTCGGTGGTGTTCATGACCTTGATGATGGGCATTGGGTGGTTGTCATGAGCATGATGATGGGTGTTGGAAAGGCATTTTGTGGTTGTTGTGACCTTGATGATTGGCTTTGGATGGGCATTGGGTGGTTGTCTTGACCTTGATGATGAGCATTAGATGGGCATTGTGTGGTTGTCGTGACCTTGATGATGGGCATTGGATGGGCATTGGGTGGTTATCGTGACCATGATGATGGGCGTTGGTTGGACATTGAAGTAGGTCAGGATCTTGAGGATGTAGATTGCTGGATATGAGTTGGATAACAAAGAATGCAGGAACAGTGCTAATGAAAAAAGAAGTTGGTGCGGTCTGGACTGATGTCTGATATATTGGAAAAAGTCCGGGTTAGCAGTGGGACGTCCGGATGTTGCTTTTATCGGAATTTCATTATTTTCGGAATGGCTTGGTCCCCCCCCCCCTTTTTTTTTTAATATAACAACAGAGGAGGGAAAAAGAAATGAATAAAAAGAATATATATCCATAAACCAGATTACTGGTGTCCTCCATTCATAAAATATCTGTAACAGTTGGACTTGAACAGCTGTAGGTGAGTCTGGGGGGAAACAGTTCCGGGGAAGTGAGTTCCAGAAAGATGCTTTCGGGGAATAAAAGAAATTTGATGGTATAAGTTCTGCAATATGGCTGTGTGACATTCCAGTCATGAGCACTACCAGATGCTTGTGTAGCACGAGGGAAGGCATGAAAAGATGGCATAATAGACACAACTTTGTCTGAGCATTTGCCATAAAAATATCAGTAAAATAATGCAAGTGAGGCAACATTCCTTCTTACTTGTAGGGGATGTAGTTTATTTATAATAGCAGGTTTATTAACCCCTTCGTACACGATGATGTGTTAGTCATGATTAGGGTCTGGCTGCAACAATACACGTTGATGCTTTTGGCGTCATTAAAGCAAAAACCTTCACCAGAAAATAAGTTTTTGGTCGATGTGTGTCATTTTTGGAGGCGTCATAGTTTGCCCAGCACTCATCAAAAGTAATGAGTTGGCAACTGTGGGTCCCGATACTGGTGAGAGAGTGTACAGGTTTTTCAGTACCAAATGAGCTGTGAGTGGGGAAGGTACTGCGCAGTTTTGTCCCTTTAAATTTCCACTCTTACCCCCGTCCCGGCTGTGCAACATATTTCACTATACCAGTAGTGCTTATGTATAGTTTTGGGGCAGGGTTGTGATTAGATTTGGTGTTTGCAATAGGAAATTTGGTGTTTGTGAAGTATTCCTGGTCGTTATCAACCGTCAGCCCAGCAAAGATTGTGCTGCTGTTTTTAATCAACTACACTGCCTCTACCCTGCACCAAATGTGAGTATTCAGCCATGAAAATAGTGACAATGAATCATGTTTTTTTTTTTTATGTGAGGAAGAAGGAACCAAAGGCCGCGAGCCTGCAATTGTTGTTCCATCCAAGAGAAAAACAAAATACAAGAGAGAGCCAAATTCAAGATCCGATCATTTTGAGATGCCTGGACACATTGCGTTTGAAAGACTGGAGATCATAGGAAGCAGGAAATACAGACAGAGGGAGACAGTTCCAGAGTTGACCTGTTGCATAAATGAAGGACTGGGAGTAATGGTTAACTCTTGGGTTAGAGAGTTGGACAGAAAAGGGATGAGAGTTTGCTGCTAGACGGGTGCTACACACCCGTCTTAGAGGTGGAGGAACGCATGCAGATAGTTCAGAGGAGCAGTGATCATTGAAGTAGCAATAGAAAAGAGATAAAGATGCAGCAGTGCGACGAAGAGACAGAGGTTGAAGGGAGTCAGTAAGAGGAGGAGAGTTAACGAGACGAAAGCCTTTGACTCCACCCTATTGAGAAGAGCTGTATGTGGGGAGCCTCCCCACACATGAGAGTTGTACTCCACACAGGGGCGGATAAAACCCCTGTATAGAGTCAACAATTGTGCAGGGGTAAAGAAGGAACGGAGTCGGCTTAGCACACCTAATCTCTTGGAAGCAGATTTTACAAGAGATGTAATATGATCTTTCCAAGAGTAGTCCCGAGTAAATGAAATCCCAAGCATGTTCAAGGATGATGCATGATTAAGCTGAATATTATTAAACATTAGTGGGTATACCTGTGGAAGATTTTGTCAGGTTGATAGGTGCAAAAACTGAGTCATTGATGCATTAAAAACAAGCAGATTATTTTTACCCCAGTCAGAGATGCGAGCCAGATCAGACATTGGGTGTGCCATAGCCTCATCCCTTGTTTGTTGAAGTAACTGCTGAGATGGATGTTGCGGGAACCGAATAGGAAGGTGAAGGGTGGTGTCATCAGCATAAGAGTGGATAGGGCTAGATGTACAGCTTAGAAGGTCATTGATGAACAAAAGGAAGAGAGTTGGTGATAGGACAGAGCCCTGAGGAACACCACTGTTGACAGATCTAGGTGAAGAACGATGGCCGTCTCCAACAGTGTCTATAGATCGACCAGAAAGGAAGCTAGAGGTGAAGGCAGAGATAGAAGGATAGAAATCGCAAGAGGGCAGTTTGGAAATTAAAGATTTATGCCAGACTTCATCGAAAGCCCTAGAGATGTCAAGTGCAGTGGCAAAGCTTTAGCCAAAGTCCTGAAATGAGGATGACCAGGAGTCTGAAAGGTAGGTGAGAAGATCGCCAGTGGAGCGTCCCTGACGGAACCTATACTAATGATCAGAAAGAAGGTTGTGATAGGAAAGATGCTTTAAAATTTTTGAACTGTATTAAGAATTCGACTCGAAAACTTTTGAGATACAGGATGTTAAAGCAATTGGACGATAGTTAGAGGGTTGGGAGTGGCTGAATGAGAGCAAACTTCCAGCAAGAAGGAAAGGTACAAGTTGATAGAAAAATGCGAAAGAGCTTGCCTAGGCAGGGTGTAAGCACAGAAGCACAGTTCTTGAGAAAAACAGGAGGGACTCCATCAGGCCCATATGCCTTATTAGTATTGAGGCCTGTGTTGGCAGAAAATACATCAGCTGAAGAAATTTTAATGTCAGCCATGAGGAAGTCAGAGGGGGGAAATGATGGAGGAACAGCACCATAATCATCTAAGGTGGAACTGGAGGAGAAAGTCCGAGCAAAGAGATCTGCTTTATCAGTAGAAGAAATAGCTGCAGAGCCATCAGAGTAGAATAGAGGATGGATGGATGATGAGGTAACGTTGTTAGAAAGGTTTTTGACAAGATGCCAGAAGGAGCGGGAAGAATTCGAGTTGGAGAGTTGAGAGCATATAGTATGGGTGAAATTATTTTTAGCAGAGCGAAGAACAGACTTAGCATGATTTCGGGCAGAGACATATAAAAGATGTGATTCAGGAGTGGATTGGCTCCGGTAACTTTTATAGGCTCTCTCCTTGTGGCGGACAGCATTAAAACAAGCGTGATTAAACCAAGGCTTTCGTGCATTAGTCAGAGGATATGAGAAAGGAACGTATGCTTCCATGCCTGAGAGCATAACCTCCGTAATGCGCAAGGCACACTCAGATGGCTCCCACCCAAGGAAGCAATTATCATTCCAGGAAAAATCAAAGAAATACTGCCTGAGGGCCACCCAATCCTCAGCTCCAAAGTGCCACAGATGATGTTTCTTTGGAGGGTCCTCAGGCCGTACCGGAGTGATAGGACAGGTTAAGGTGATAAGGTTGTGATCGGAGGAGTCCAACGGAGAGAAAAGATTAACAGTGTAAGCAGAAGGATTAGTAGTAAGGAAGAGGTCAAGTATGTTGGAGTTCTCTCCAAGGCGGTCAGGGATATGAGTAGGGTACTATACAAGCTGCTTTAGGTCATTAAGGATAGAAAAGGTGTAGGCTAGTTCACCAGGTGGATCAGTGAAAGGAGAGGAGAGCCAAAGGTGGTGGTGAACATTGAAATCTCCTAGAATGGAGATTTCAGAGAAAGGAGAAATGGATAGAATGTGTTCCATCGTAGAAGTTAGATAGTCAAAGAATTTTTGATAGTCAGTAGAATTAGGAGATAAGTAAACAGCGCCGATATATTTAGCCAGAGAATGACAGGAAAACCGAAGCCAGAGTGTAGAGAATTCAGAAGAATCGAGTTCAGGAACATGCGAACAAGATATGTTGTTGTGTACAGTCATGGACAGAGAAACCTGGACAGATGAGGCGAGGCAAATGTCATATTTTCTCTTTTCCCCCGTCTTGTCCGTCACTCTTCGTTCACAACTCCTTTCCCCCATCCCCCCCACCCCCCATCCCGTTGACCCTCTCTTCATAGCACCTGCTAGGCTGCACTCCCCATCCCCCCTTCCCTGCCCCCATATACGCCAGTTCGCTAATCCGCTGACCTTGAACCATATGTGTGTCTGTGTGTGTGCATCGTTGACACAAGCAACTCCCTACATTTTTTTATTACAACCCATCCCTCCCTCTTCCCTATGGCTACTCTGCTAACACACACCCACACACACACACACACACACACACACACACACACACACACACACACACACACACACACAGACACGAGAAGCTCATCTTCATTCTTCGTATACGCAGCTGCTCTCTCTCTCTCTCTCTCTCTCTCTCTCTCTCTCTCTCTTTCTTTCAAGATTCTGTAGGAGTGAATAATAATGTCAGTGCAAAGTATGCCTTTATTATTGTGATATAAGTATTATAAAATAAAACTTAGGAATATATTTAAAGAAAACAACAGCAGTAGGCTGGTTGGCCCATGCTAGGCAACTCCTCCTGATTTTGGATCTGCATACTAGAGAGAGAGAGAGAGAGAGAGAGAGAGAGAGAGGTAGGTGAAGAGTGAGCACTTGTCCCCCCATCACTCTCTCTCTCTCTCTCTTTCTTAATATTCTGTAGGAGTGAATAATAATGTCAGTGCAAAGTATGCCTTTACTGTGATATAAGCATTAGAAATTAAAACACTGGAACATGTTTAGAGGGACAACTGCAGGAAATCCTCTAGATGTTAATTACCTTCCACCTTCATACGTGCCTACTCCCTTCTGCCACCATTTTCGCCAATTCTCCTCATCTTTACTTTCTAATTCACAGCATGCCATTCGTTATGATAATAATTGCACACACACACACACACACACACACACACACACACACACACACACACACACACACACACACACACACACACACACACATATATATATATATATATATATATATATATATATATATATATACATATACACACATATATATATATATATATATAGATATAGATTTATATATATATATATATACATATATATATATATATATATATATATATATATATATATATATATATATATATATAAGACAGACAGACAGAGACAGAGAGATGGTAGATGGGGGAGGGAGGAGGGGGAGAAGAAAGGATGGAAGCAAGGATTTAGATTGAGAGAGAGAGAGAGAGAGAGAGATGGCAAATGGGAGAGGGAGGAGGGAGAGAAGAAAGGATGGAAGCAAGGGTTGAGAGAGAGAGAGAGGGTAGATGGGGGAGGAAGAGGGAGAGAAGAAAGGAGAGACCATATATATATATATATATATATATATCAGGGATTGAGAGAGAGAGAGAGAGGTGAGGAGTGACCACTTGTCCCCTGGGAATAACCAGCCTTTCCAGGTCATATGGTTAGGACAGACTGCAGGTGAGGGAAGGAAGGGTATGGGAGGATACAGCTCATATGGATGAAGATTTGCTGGAAAAATCAAAAAGGTAAAAGAAACTATCAGCTCAGCCCCTGAGTGTCCAGGTTTCTTTGTCCATGACTGTACGTATATGCAACATCCACCTTTGGCTTTGAAATGCGTATAGAGAAGGTTAGAGGATACAGAAAAGGGTTTCCTGTCAGTTGCCACAGACAACTGAGTCTCAGTTAGAAAAAGAAGGTGAGGTTTAGAGAAGGAGAGGTGGTGCTCAATAGAGCCAAAGTTAGAGGGCAGGCCGCGAATGTTACAGAAATGAAGAAGAAGAGAGTCAGACAGTGGTTCCGTGGTTCCAGGTCGCTCAAGTTGTCACCAGGAGAGGGGCAGAAGGTGGGAGCATTTATGGTCCCCCCCCTGGGGACTCCGAGGCCACGTGTAGTGCTGCCATGAATATAGAGTGCGTATCTAGTGTACAACGAACTGGTGAAATACGTGCAATAGCTTAGAGGAAGACAGGAAACCGCCCTACAGTCATGACACGGCGTGGGTACACCGTAGTTTTTTGCATTTTCCTTGAAAACTATGAGGTGTAGGAGAACTGTATTGGTCTCAAATGAAAGCCCATGAAATTATGCATAGAATGATAAAATAAAAACATAACACTGCCGAGGAAAGTTTTTCGTTAGAGCTCCCTGAATAAGAATTCTGTTGTCCATTGGAAATGGGTTTTACTTTTTCGCTTATTACATGAACACCATACCTCGTATCAAAATGCAACCACCCCCATTCAAAAGCTAATAAAATTCTCTTTCAAGTGATGGTATAACATGTTGAGATTAATTAGTAAACATTCGAGTTATGATGTTGGGAAGTGAGATGTATGTTCCTGAATGTTTATTCACACAGCTCTAATGTACTTATAGATTTTTTTTTTTTTTTTTTTCCCCGTGTAGAACAAACATTAATGAATAGGAATATGTGGGTTTTGTGGCAAAATAAATATGTTTGGGTGGTGAAAATAAGCCAAGAATTCACTTTTTTGGAGTGTGTGGCGGACGGGGGAGAGGGGGAAAAAAGACGATGTGTTGTGGAACAGAAAACTTATGAAACTTATCCACACGCGAAAGGGTTAATAATTCCAACAGCTTTGTTCTGAATTTTGTGTAGTTGTTTTAGTGCAGCCTCTCCATATCCATTCCACAAGGGTGAGCAATATTCAAGCTGAGACTGCACTTGCCTATAATAAATTGTAGCCAACTGCTTGTCAGTGAATAACTTACGGACTCTGTACAATAATCCAAGTTTCTCTGAGGTGGTATTGGCAAGTGATCTGACATGAGAGGTCCAAATGATGGCATTGTTAAGTGAAACACTGAGAATTTCAGTACTTTTGGATGTGGGAATATTAGTAGCATTGAAGGTAATATACGAATCTGGCAGTATCTGTCTATTAGTAAATTGTATATATTTGGTTTTACTAGTATTAAATGAGACAAGATTATTTTGTCCCCATTCTGGCACATTGCTAAGAACCTTTCTGACAACTTAACCTCATCATCCTTTCCTCCTCTTTTGTACTTTGATGGCTCTGTAGCTATTTCTTCTCCTGATAAGGCAGATCTTTTCTCTCAGAGTTTCTCCTCCAATTCCACCTTAGGCGATTCTGTTGCTGTTCCTCCATCACTTCCCCCCTCTGACTTCCTCATGGCTGACATTAAAATTTCTTCAGCTGATGTATTTTTTGGCATCACTGGCCTCAATACTAATAAGGTATATGGGCCTGATGGGGTCCCTCCTGTTGTCTTCAAGAACTGTGCTTCTGTGCCTATACCCTGCCTAGGTAAACTCTTTTGCCATTGTATTTCAACCTGTACCTTTCTTTCTTGCTGGAAGTTTGCTCTCATTCAGCCTGTCCCAAAGAAGGGTGACCATTCCCAACCCTCTAGCTATCGTCCAATTGCTTTAACATCCTGTGTCTCTAAAGATTTTGAGTCTGTTCTTAATAGAAAAATTTTAAAGCATCTTTCCTATCACAACCTTCATTCTGATCGTCAGTACGGGTTCCGTCAGGGACGCTCGACTGGCGATCTTCTCACCTACCTCTCAGACTCCTGGTCATCCTCCTTTCGGGACATTGGTGAAAGCTTTGCCATTGCCCTTGACGTCTCAAAGGCTTTCGATGAAGTCTGGCATAAATCTTTCATTTCAAAATTGCCTTCTTTCGGTTTCTATCCATCTATCTGCGCCTTCATCTATAGCTTCCTTTGTGGTCGTTCTATAGCTGCTGTTGTAGACGGCCATCGTTCTTTTTCTAGATCTGTCAACAGTGGTGTACCTCGGGGCTCTGTCCTATCACCAACTCTCTCCCTTTTATTCATCAGTGACCTTCTAAGCTGTACATCTAACCCTGTCCACTTGTACGCTGATGATTCCACCCATCACTTTTCCATTCGGTTTCTGCAACATCCATCTCAGCAGTTACTTCAACAAACAAGGGGTGAGGCTATGGCACACCTAATGTCTAACTTGGCTTGTATTTCTGACTGGGGTAAAAATATTCGTGTTGTTTGTAATGCATCAAAGACTCAGTTTTTACATGTATCAACCTATCAAAATCTTCCACAGGAGTTCCCACTAACTTTTGATAACATCCAACTCAATCTTGCATCATCCATGAACATGTTTTGGGTTTCATTCACACGGGACTTATCTTCGAAAGATCGTACTGCATCTCTTGTAAAATCTGCTTCCAAGAGATTAGGTGTGCTAAGTCGTCTCCTTGCCTTCTTTACCCCTGCGCAGTTTTTGACTTAATGCGCAGGTTTTATTCACCCCTGTTTAGAGTACAACTCTCATGTGGGGAGGCTCCCCACATACAGCTCTTCTCGGTAGGGTGGAGTCAAAGGCTATTCGTCTCATCAACTCTCCTCCTCTTACTGGCTTCCTTCAACTTCTTTCTCTTTGCTGCACTGTTGCCTCTTTATGTCCTTTCTATCACTACTTCAATGGTCACTGCTCCCTTGTACTGTCTGCTTGCATCCCTCCACCTCTACGATTGGTGCGTAGCACCCGTCTAGCAACAAACTGTCATCCCTTTTCTGTCCATCTCTCTAATGCAAGAGTGAACTGGTACTCCCAGTCCTTCATTTATGCAACAGTTCAACTCTGGAACTGTCTCCCTCTGTCTGTATTTCCTACTTCCTAAGATCTCCGGTCTTTCAAACTCAGTGTGTCCAGGCATCTCGAAATGAATGGATCTTGAATTTGGCTCTGTTTTTTATTGTTTTTTTTTTTTTCTTAGAGGGAACTGTTTTGCGGGCTCAGCCTTTGGTTCCTTGTTCCTCGTATAAAAAAAAAAAGAAATCAGTAATCTTTGATAAGTCTTGATTTATGGAGATGTCTGCATTGAACTGAGAGTTAGAGATATTAAACTTTGTGAATGGGTGTTTGAGTGTGAATGAACCGTGAAGTGTTGAGTCATCTGCATATGAATTGATGGGATTGTGGGTGACAGATAAGAGATCATTAATATGAACTAGGAATAGGATTGGCACCAGAACTGATCCTTGTGGCATGCTGGCATTACTTGAGTTGAAATGGGAATATACATCATCATACTTTTAGTCTAATTTTTCTGTCGCCGAGATATGAGGAAATCAGAGGAACAAAAGATGTTAGTCCATAGCAAGGGAGTTTAGACAGCAAGGAACGGAGCCACTCTCTGTCAAAAGCTTTAGAAATATCAATGGGTACTGCATGAGTTCCTCCATGCTGGTCCGTTGATTGGTGGATTGTATGAGTCAGGAGATTGAGTATATCAGTGGTGGATCTTTAATGACAAAAACCATATTGTCCACCACTAATTAAGTTGTTGGATCAGGGTGTTTATGTGCTTATTAAATACAGTTTCAAATACTTTACCAAGAGATGTGATAGCTATTGGTCTGTAATCAGAATGGTCAGAGGAACTTCTTTTCTTTGGAAGTGGGTGGATATTGGCTTCTTTTCATGAATTAGAGAATGAAGAAGTACTTATGCATAGTCTGAGTAATTTAGCTAGAACAGAAGCAAGTTCTGGGGAACACTTTTTCAAAACAATTGGAGGAATTCCATGTGGGCCTGGAGCTTTGTTGATTGGCAAATTGTCTTAGATGGATTTTATGTATCTAGTCCGTATTTTAAGTGGAACAGTTTTGGGAGAATCAGGTTATAGTACTGGAACATTCTGGCTGACTTCTTCTATGGTAGAATTTCTGACAAATGCTCAGACTAATGCCACATTTTCCTGAAGCTTTCAGACCGGTCAAGACTGGTCGAGACTAGTCCCAAGGCTGTTCTTCCAAGACAGTTTCAGAAAAATCAGACTGGTCAAGACTGGTCTCAAGCAGTCCTGCCCCAGAGCCAGGACTGGGTTTGCCCAGTCATGTGCACAAAGGATGTGCGGTAGCACTGGGCAACAAGGACAGGGAGGAGCATCCCGTGCCCAGGGTAAACAGCTGATACTACGAAGATGGCTGCCAGAAGTGAAAGTTAAATATTATTTCAGTAATAGAATTTCGCACAAATACAGTACAATCCCAGTTAACCGGGTGGCTTGGGGAATTTACCTTCCCGGTTACAGATTTTTCCCGTATTTCTGATTTTCAAGTCAAATCTATACAAAGGCTATCACAGCAGTAAATACAGTTCAGGTACTCACCAGTCACATTAGGGGTTACACTAAGAGATTCCGCCTGAAAAACTGCCTTGTAAACACACACCATGGTCATAACGCACGTGTGCAATGTCTAGCAATTTGCAGTACTGCAAATTGCACCAGTCCATTGTTTACCGAATTACTGTATTCATTATATGCACTGTACTCATAAAAATTGAAAAATAAAATAAAGAAATAAAAGCTTGAACATTTATTAGTAAACTGATGATGTGTTAAGACTGCACTGTAGAATTATCACGACACCTGTGCCCCCACGTGAGTTTGTTTATGTTTCTGACCCCGACTGGTCTTCTTCTTCCCTACCTGACCTCCATCACTCCACCCCTCACCCGCCACTCACCTGTTTTGCAGAAAATAAAATAAATGATGTACATATGAAATGCAGGCATATTATTTATTTATTTTTCTTCCAACAAAGTAAACTTTCATTCCTATTAACATTTATATTCAGCCATTAGTGTTTTATAATGTTTGCCTTTTTCAAGTCTGTTGCATATGTCCAGCTTCTGTTTCAAGGTAAGCACGATACGCTTATGTTTAGTTTGCATTTTAGGCATTTTGGAGTGTACAAATTACCGTCTATCAGAGGAACACAATAGCAAGAGAGCTTGTTTACTGTCTGGTGGCAAAACGCAGACTGGTGATTTTTGGAGGGTGTGGAGGATGACTGAATTCAAGTAGGGGAAAGAGGGGGAGAGGAGGGGTGGTTAAGAGGATTTGCTAGGGATTTACATTAGCCGGAAATGCTTTCACCTCGCTTTGTCTGACTTCACCCAGCCTCGCGTGACACGATCAAATGGCGGTTTGGCGGTCCATTCAAATTGGCGCACAGTTATAACTTACTGACATTTTTACCAGCCCTTGAATTTTCCCGTTTTTCTGAGTATTCCATTTGTCTGGATACCGGATAGCTGGGATTGTACTGTAATGGTCAACAGACATAGGACGTTGATATAAATGTAGATGCTACTGGAAATGAATACTTGTCTAAACCTGAATTGAAAAAGGTGATTAGTTGAGGCTGAAGTAGGAAGATGATAATGTCTGGAGAGAAATTCAAATTCTGTAAGTCTCAGTGGATTATTATAAGGCAGTGATGACACAACTATTTCCCAGTAAATAATGCCCCGATATACGATACCCCTAGATGCGATACCTCGGCTTAGCGATGGGGTACAAATTGCACCAGGCCCCGATACCCGATGGGCGGGCCCCGGTTTAATTATGGGCCCTCCGACGTTGCGGTCGCTGACAACGGGCCAAAATTTTTAATCGCGCGCACTCCCGTGGCCAGCTGAGCCTGCCCGCCGCCCAGGATGCACAGAAACGCTCGCACGGCCCTGTACCCATCGCTCACCCCACTCTCACCCATATTGCTCTTCTCGTACCGGCCATCTCAAAGTGAGGATCTCCCTGACGCTCACCTGCCACGTACCGTATTGCACCATCAACATTACGCAAGTTGCTGTCGTAGGAGTAGACTGTAGCACCAGTCGAGCAGGGCAGTACTTCCATGGTGGATGGAAAGCTGATGACAGGGAGAGCTGGAGCTCCCGTTTCATCAGCCCTCGAGACTAGGTCCCGACCATCCCCCTTTGCTGAACTTTTTCAGTGTCTCAGTAACACAGAGAGTAGACCAGCATGCTCTTCAATACAAGTATCTCTAACTATCTACACCAAACTACATGCACAGTACACACCACACTTCCTTTTCAAAATTTGGAAAAAAAAAAAAAAAAAAAATGGCATCGAATAACATAGCCTCGGAGTCCCCGGGGGGGGGGGGACATAAATGCCCCTACCTTCTGCCCCTCTCCCGGTGATGACTCAGGATGCCTGGAACCACTGTCTGACTCTCTTCTTCTTCATTTCTGCGACATTTGTGGCCTTTCCTCTAACTTTCGCTCTGTTGAACACCACCTCTCCATCTCTAAACCTCAACTTCTTTTTCTAACTGAGACTCGGCTGTCTGAGGCAACTGACAGCAGACCCTTTTCTGTATCCTCCTACTTTCTCTATACTCATTTCAAAGCCAAGGGTAGCTGTTGTGTATATATACGCAACAACTTATCTTGCTCTCGTGTTCCTGAACTCGATTCTTCTGAATTCTCTACACTCTGGCTTCGGCTTTCCTGTCATTCTCTGACTAAATATATCTGTGCTGTTTACTTATCTCGTAACTCTACTGACTATCAAAAATTCTTTGACTATCTTACTTCTATGGTGGAACACATTCTATCCATTTCTCCTTTCTCTGAAATCTCCATTCTAGGAGATTTTAATGTTCACCACCACCTCTGGCTTTCCTCTCCTTTCACTAATCCACCTGGTGAACAAGTCTACACCTTTTCTATCCTTAATGACCTAGAGCAGCTTGTACAGCACCCTACCCGTATCCCTGACCGCCTTGGAGAGAGCTCCAACATACTTGACCTCTTCCCTACAACTAAACCTTCTGCTTACATTGTGAATCATTTCACTCCGTTGGACTCCTCCGATCACAACCTTATCACCTTAACCTGTCCTATTGCTCCGGTACGGCCTGCGGACCCTCCAAAGAAACGTCGTCTGTGGCACTTTGGAGCTGTGGATTGGGAGGCCCTCAGGCAGTACTTCTTTGATTATCCCTGGAATGATTATTGCTTCCATGGCCGGGAGCCATCTGGGTGTGCCTTGTGCATTACGGAGGTTATTCTTTCAGGCATGTAAGCATACATTCCTTTCTCATATCCTTTGACTAATGCACGAAAGCCTTAGTTTAATCACGCTCGTTCTAATGCTGTCCGCAACAAGGAGAGGCCCTATAAAAGGTACCGAAGCCAACCCACCGCTGAATCACATCTTTTATATGTTTCTGCCCAGAATCATGCTAAGTCTGTTCTTCGCTCTGCTAAAAATAATTTCATCCGTACTAAATTCTCTCAGCTCTCTAACTCGAATTCTTCCCTCTCCTTCTGGCACCTTGCCAAAAACCATTCTAACATCTTTACCTCATCATCCTTCCCTCCTCTTTTCTACTCTGATGGCTCTGTAGCTATTTCTTTTACTGATAAAGCAGATCTGTTTGCTTAGACTTTCTCCTCCAATTCCACCTTAGACGATTCCGGTGCTGTTCCTCCATCACTTTCCCCCTCTAACTTCCTCATGGCTGACATGAAAATGTCTTCAGCTGATGTATTTTCTGCCATCACAGGCCTCAATACTAATAAGGCATATGGGCCTGATGGAGTCCCTCCTGTTGTTCTCAAGAACTGTGCTTCTGTGCTTACACCCTGCCTAGGCAAACTCTTTCGCCTTTGTCTATCAACTTGTGCCTTTCTTTCATGCTGGAAGTTTGCTCTCATTCAGCCAGTTCCAAAGAAGGGTGACCATTCCCAACCCTCTAACTGTCGTCCAATTGCTTTAACATCCTGTATCTCAAAAGCTTTCGAGTCAATTCTTAACCCTCTCGTCGTCGATGACGCGTAGCGAGTCTTTTGGGCCTTTCCGCGACTATCTGCAATGACGCGTTTTACGTCCTCAATCACAAAAACGTACGTCAAAGTAAAAGTTTTTGGCCGATCTGCATCATTTTTGGAAGCATCCTAGTTCCCGCGCCTCTCACCAAAAGTAATGACTTGGCAACCTCGGGGCCCGAGACGTGCGGCAGCATGGGCGAGATGATTAGTAACACGTCAGCTGTCAGGCAGGAAGGTAGCGCGTGGCTGGGGATTTAAATTTTACTCTCTCTACCCCATCCCGGGACTCGCGTCATATTTCACTGTACCAGTAGTGCTTGTGTGTCGTTTTCGGGCACTATTGTGATTAGATTTTGTGTTTGTAATAGGGAATTAGGTTTTGGTGAATCAATCCCCCATGTTATTCTACCGTTGGCCCAATGAAGATACAGGTAAGGCTACCCTGTTTATCGGCGTTTCCCAGCAACTACGCTGTCTCTTCTCTGCACCCAATGTGAGTATTCAACATTTGAATAACAGTGATAGTGATGCAGGTGAATGTAGTGTGCAACAGCAAGTGAGGAAAGACATGGTGAAACGTTTAGCTTAGCTGAGGGAGGCGGGAAACCGCTTGACCACACCGCATTGTCAAGAACGGAATATTTTCCAAGGTGTGGATGATGTCCTTGTTTTATGCTGATATATGGTGGATAGTGTTTTTGTGCAATAGATAGGAATAGAGTGCAATGAGTGTACGTGATGAAATAATGGCTAGGGCAGGAGTCAGTTTCACATTACAACCAGGGCAAACCATTGTGAGTAGAGGAAATACAATAGGTTTTTATAGGAATATTTGCTTTTATCATATTGTTATTTTTATTCCACATGCTGTCTGTGTGAAATAAAACATGAGTGTTATTGGTAGGTTTATCGTATGCTTGTGTGGATGAATGTAAACACTTCACCACGTGATCATCAAAAAATATCATCTGCAAAACCTTAGGTATCGCAGATGTGACATACAGAGCACGATCAGGAACTGTTGTGGTGAAAATATAATGTATGTTTCATAAAATGATGGATTTCATTATGTGTAATGTGAAAATATCATTAACACTGCAGCGTCTTCTCTGCTACACCGTATGGGACAGGTAAGTGTCACGTATATCTCTTTTGGTGAAATGTACTGTGTTTCCTGTGTATTGATAAACTGGGCTATGTTTTATGTGAAAAGAAAGTGAAAAAGTGACGCACGTCCTCGTAAGGAACAATTGCATGTACATATATATATATATATATATATATATAGATCTCTTTTGGTGAAATTACTGTGTTTCCTATGTATTGATAAACTGGGCTATGTTTTATGTGAAAAGAAAGTGAAAAAGTGACGCACGTCCTCGTAAGGAATAACAGGTTTTGTTCACCTGATTTAGCACAAAGGTAGCGAAATGCAATGCAAGGTTAGGTACAAGTGCATTTACATTTTATTATTGAAATAAAATCTGTTTCTTATAAAGAGATATATTTGGTTATGTATTTATGGGAGAAATAGGTGAAAGAGTCACCCACGTGCTCGTAAGGAAGGGAGCGGCTCGTACATGTGAGTCATCACAAAGGTAGTGAAATGCGGCGCGAGATACGTAACATGCGGTGGTGTAATATACTGTGTATCTCATGAAATGATATATTTGGTTCTGTGTAATGTGAAAAGAAAGTGAAAGTGAACCACGTACTCCTCTGGAAATCATCTTCTGCTACGTCTCACCGGCCAGGTATGGGCTACATAATTGACCTATGTACGACGCCCATGTACTTGTCGTGGTGTAATATACTGTTTATCTGATATATCGAATGATTTGGTAATGTTTCATGTAAAAAGACAGTGAAAAAGTGACCCACGTTATCGTAAGGAAGTGTGTGTCGTACACCTGAGTTTTTATCTTTTTACCTCTTTCTGTCATTATATTTACATATACATATATGTTGTTATTTACCTCAACACAAATGACAGGGAAATAAGTTCTGTTTCTGTTGCTATCAACAGGTTTTGTGTTCATGTGTGGTTTCCGAGAGGACTAAAAACTAAAAAGAAGTAATTATATAAGATAGCTGTTGGTATATAATCGAAGAAACCGTAGCTAGCATGCATAAAACATGTTCGCGCGCTAAGGGAAAATACTGTAAGTCAGCGCGGCCGCCGGCAGTTCAGTGCGCGGCAAAATACACCATAGTTTATTGCAATTTTCTCGAGAACTATAGGGCCTAGGATTACCGTACTTGTCTTAAATGAAAGCCAATGAATTTCTACATCGGATAATGAAATAAAAACCTATTGCTCTCACTGAAAATTCGCCACAAAATCTCTCCGATTATAAAAGTTGTACTCTGTTGAACCAGAGTTTTTACTTTATCGCTTATTACTCGAAGACCATACCTTGTATCAAACTGAGACACCCGGCATTCGAAAGCTAATAAAATTCTCTTTCGATCGATGGTATAATATGTAGAGATTGATTTGTAGATATTCCATCTGGTCCAAGGGCTTTCCTTACAACCTGAGTTTCCAGTAATTTATACACTTCCTGCACTTCCACTTTTATATCTTTTATCACTACATTTCTAGTCACACCCTCCCCCTCCACAAAATCCTTTTCTTTAGTGAAAACCGATTGGAAACATTTGTTCGTTATTTCAGCTTGCATTGCTGCATGTTTGTAGACCTCTCCTTCTACTTTCAGTTTAGTGATTCCTTCCTTTTGTTTCAATTTGCCATTTACATATCTATAAAACAATTTGGGTTCTTCCTTGCATTTGTCAATTATATCTTTTTCAAAGTTCCTTTCTTCTGCCCCGCGTATTTTTGTATATTCATTTCTAGTTCTTTTACATTCTTCCTTTGATTTATTATTACCTCTCTTTCTCCATTTGTTCCATGTCATGTCCCTTTCTCTTTTTGCTATCATGCACCTTCTGTTAAACCAATCCTTCTTCCTGTTTTGTTTCCCACTTACTGTTTGAACATGTTTCTCCACTCCCGAATTATACAAGTCTAGAAAGATATCCCACTTCCTGTGTGTCTCTCTTGTTTCTCTGTACAGTAATCCCTCTACTATCCGATATAATAGAGCCAAAGGCATGTCCGGAAAGTGGTCCCATCCGGAAAGTGAGCCCCTGGCTTCTGGACTGGTAATTAAGGACCCTAACCCAGCCTAACTTTGAAAGCCACCTAAATAACCTCCCTGCCGGACATGCATAGCACCTATTTAAACCTATGGAGTGTGTGGTGAAATACTGAAGCATGGGGGAGAGATAGTAGTAGAATGGATGTGGAAGATGTGCAGATTGGCCTGGGAGGAAGGTAGAGTCCCGGAGGATTGGAAGTCAGGTATAATTATTCCCTTGTACATAGGAAAAGGGGAAAAAGAAGTGTGTGGTAATCATAGGGACATTTGTCTTCTTAGTATATTAGGAAAAGTGTATGGTAGGATACGTATTGACAGAGTTAGAGAAAGAACAGAGGAATTAGTTGGAGAAGAACAGGGAGGCTTTAGGAAAGGAAGAGGTTGTGTAGATCAGATATTCATTCTTAGATCTTTAGTGGAAAAGTTTCTAGAGAAGGGAAAGAAGTTGTATGCGGCTTTCATGGATTTGGTGAAAGCATATGACAGGGTGGATAGACAAGGATTGTGGAAAGTATTAAGAATATATGGAGTAGATGGGAAGTTGTTGAATGCTGTGAAGAGTATGTATGATGGTGCGAAGGCTGCAGTGCGTGTGGATGGTGAACTAAGTGAATTTTTCTCTTTGAAGGTTGGGTTGTAACAGGGATGTGTCATGTCTCCATGGTTGTTCAATCTGTACATGGATGGGGTAATAAAAGAGGTACAAGGTAGGGTAGTGGATGTTGGAGTGGCCCTGGTGAGAGAGGATAGTGTTTGGAAACTCCCTGTACTGTTGTTTGCAGATGATACTGTGTTGTTGGGTGAAGAAGAAGGGGAGCTGCAAGGATTGGTGGATGAGTTTGGGAGAGTGTGTAAGAAATGGAATCTAAAGGTGAATGTAGGGAAGAGTAAAGTGATGGTCTTTGAGAGAGGTAAAGTCAGTGAATGTACAGCGAAGTTGGATGGTGAGGAATTGGAAAATGTGAGTATGTTTATGTACTTGGGTAGTGTGATGAGTAAGGATGGAGGTTTGGAGAGTGAAGTGCTTGAAAGGGTACAGCAGGGAAGAAAGGTT
Organism: Coenobita brevimanus; assembly: GCF_032717465.1. Classification (NCBI taxonomy): domain Eukaryota; kingdom Metazoa; phylum Arthropoda; class Malacostraca; order Decapoda; family Coenobitidae; genus Coenobita; species Coenobita brevimanus. The sequence goes on along the minus strand of NC_137040.1, from coordinate 16,762,586 downwards.
GCTGGTTCTTTGAAAGCAGTGATAAGAAACAGGGAAGTGAGCATGGAAGTGAAAAAGTTACTACATGACAGTATTGTGATACCAACTTTAACGTATGGAAGTGAAGCTTGGACGTTGTTGGAAGCACACAAGTCAAGAGTGAGAGCAGTGGAAATGAGTTATTTAAGAGGAGCCTGTGGAGTCACATGGAGAGACAGGCTGACGAATGAGGATATAAAGGAGCGTTGTGGTGTGGATGTGGATGTGATAGGAAGCGTTATGAGGAACACACTGAGGTGGTTTGGCCATGTGGAGAGGATGGAGGGTGAGAGACTGACGAAGAGAGTGTATGTGAGTGAGGTGGAGGGGGTAAGAGGAAGGGGGAGGCCGAGGATGAGATGGAGGGATGGGGTGGAGAGGTATATGAGAGAGGGGGGCGTGAGTTGGGAGCAGGGCAGTGAAATGGCAGGGGACAGGGTGACGTGGAGGTGATTTGTTTGTGGCCACCCCAAACGGGATTGAGGCATCTGGCAATAGATAGATAGATAGATAGATTCGTAAACATTCGACTTATGATGTTGGTAAGTGAAATCGGCGTCACGAATGTTTATTCTCAGTTTCCTAACTAATGTATAGTGTTTTTTTTTTTTTTTTTTTTTTTTTGATCGTGTAGAACAAACATCGGCAAGTACCATATGTGGGTATGATGGGAAAATAAATATTTTTGGGTGGTGAAAATAAACCGAGAATACACATTATCGTAGCATGCGGCCGCGCGGGGGGGGGGGGTTGTTACACCCGCGGAAACTTAAAAACTTATGTGAGAGCGAGGGGGTTAACAGAAAAATTTTAAAGCATCCTTCCTATCACAACCTTCTTTCTGATTGTCAGTATGGGTTCCGTCAGGGACGCTCCACTGGCGATCATCTCACCTACCTTTCAGACTCCTGGTCATCCTCCTTTCGGGACTTTGGCGAAAGCTTTGCCATTGCACTTGACATCTCAAAGGCTTTAGATCGAGTCTGGCATAAATCTTTAATTTCCAAACTGCCCTCTTACGATTTCTATCCTTCTATCTCTGCCTTCATATCTAGCTTCCTTTCTGGTCATTCTATAGTCACTGTTGTAGACGGCCATCGTTCTTCTCCTAGATCTATTAACAGTGGTGTTCATCAGGGCTCTGTCCTGTCACCAACCCTCTCCTTTTATTCATCAGTGACCTTCTAAGCTGTACATGTAACCCTATCCACTCATGATGACTCCACCCTGCACCTTTCCATTCGATTCCCTCAACGTCCATCTCAGCAGTTACTTCAACAAATAAGGGATGAGACTATGGCACACCTAATGTCTGACTTGGCTCGTATCTCTGACTGGGGTAAAAATAATCTGCTTGTTTTTAATGGATCAAAGACTCAGTTTTTGCACCTATCAACCCGACAAAATCTTCCACAGGTATACCCACTAATGTTTAATAATATTCATCTTAATCCTGCATCATCCTTGAACATGCTTGGGGTTTCATATACTCGGGACTTATCTTGGAAAGATCATGTTATATCTCTTGTAAAATCTGCTTCCAAGAGACTGGGTGTGCTAAGCCGACTCCGTTCCTTCTTTACCCCTGCACAATTGTTGACTCTATACAGGGGTTTTATCCGCCCCTGTGTGGAGTACAACTCTCATGTGTGGGGAGGCTTCTCACATACAGCTCTTCTCAATAGGGTGGCGTCAAAGGCTTTTCGTCTCATTAACTCTCCTCCTGTTACTGACTCCCTTCAACCTCTGTCTCTTCGCCGCACTGTTGCATCTTTATCTCTTTTCTATCGCTACTTCAATGGTCACTGCTCTTCTGAACTGTCTGCATGCATTCCTCCAGCTCTACGACTTGCGCGTAGCACCCGTTCAGCAGCAAACTCTCATCCCTTTTCTGTCCAACTCTCTAATGCAAGAGTTAACTGTTACTCCCAGTCTTTCATTTATGCAACAGGTCAGCTCTGGAACTGTCTCCCTCTGTCTGTATTTCCTGCTTCCTATGATCTTCAGTCTTTCAAACGCAGTGTGTCCAGGCATCTCAAAATGATCAGATCTTGAATTTGGCTCTCTATTGTATTTTGTTTTTCTCTTGGTAGGAACAGTTTTGCAGGCTCGTTGCCTTTGGTTCCTTCTTCCTCACATAAAAAAAAAAAAAACTGTTCGAGCAGTGCTGTGAGCAGTGCAGTGATTCTAATAATGTGTTTAGTGCGATATTGTGTGAATTTTAGCCAAAATAGGTGTGATCATGTCTGCTAAGGATGCTGCACATGTTAGGACTATTGGTGGAGCTAGTGGAGGCCCTAGTCATGGTGGTAAGCGTCTTGCTAGTGGTGGTGCTGGTGATGTTCCCACGAAGCTTGTTTGTAAGACTGTGCCACTGGAGGTGAAATTGGAAATCCTTAAGCGGCACGACAAAGGCAAAGGTGCGTGTTCTATCGCCTTGGCTCTCGACCTGGCCCAGTCGACTGTCTCCACGATCATCAAGAAGAAGGAGGCCATTAGGGCTGCTGCTGGGGAGGTTGCAACCTTATCCACCTTTCACATCACCCGCCAGCGAGAGCCTGTGATGGAGGAGCTGGAGAGGATGATGCGCACGTGCGTGGAAGATCAGAAATGGCGCAAGGCACCCATGAGCCAGGCTGTTATTTGCACTACGGCTCTCTTGGTCTGGGACGAGCTCAAGTTAAGGCTTGAGCTTGATGAAAGTGAGACCTTTAAGGCTAGCCATGTGTGGTTTGACCGGTTTAAGAGGCGGGCAAATCTCCACCACGTGAAGATGTATGGTGAGGCGGCGAGTGCAGATACGGTGGCGACGGCAGCATTTCCTGATGAGCTGAAACGCATCATCGCAGAGGGTGGCTATAGTGCGAAGTAGGTCTTGAATTTTGACGAGACTGGGCTCTTTTGGAAGAGAATGCCCTCCGAGACATAGCTTGCAACAGAGGAAAGGTCTACGCCAGGATTCAAGCCCTCGAAGGACCAGCTGATATTGCTGCTAGGGGGCAACGCCAAGAGCGACCTCAAGTTGAAGCCGCTCCTAGTCTACCACTCCGAGAACCCCAGGGCTTTTGTGGGGTATGTTAAGGAGAACCTTGGGGTTATCTGGAAGTCGAACAAGAAGGCTTGGTTGACTTCAGTTATCTGTTTGTCATATTTTCACTCGTACCTCTCTTGTGTGCTGAAGAGGTATGCGTCTCGTGATAATCTGGCAAACAGATTTCTCTTGGTGGTGGATAACGCACCTAGCCACTCGCCCGCCATGAAGGAATGGGCCGATAATATTGAGGTGATGTTCCTACCCCCCGAACACCACATCTTTGTTGCAGCCAGTGGACCAAGGGGTGATCGCTCCCTGTAAGGCCTACTACCTCCGCCACACGATGAAGCAGTTGGTAAGGGCCTGCGACAGTGATGACAGAACAACTGTACAGCAGTTCTGTAGAGGGTACAACATACGCCACGCCCTGGAGAATACAACTGCAGCATGGGACGAGATGAGCCAGGCGACAATGAACGGTGTGTGGCGAAAGCTGTGGCCAGAATGTGTTCACTCCTTCACCGGCTTCCCCGAGGGCGTGCAACCTCCACCTGTCGAGCATGTGCGGCAGGACATTGTTGAGTTGTCGCATGAGGCGGGCTTCGGGAAGGTTGACGAGGATGATGTGGAGGAGGTTCTCGAGAACCACAGGGAGGAGCTCAGGAATGAGGAGCTCCTCAATATGGAGATCGAGTGGGCGCACCAGGAGGCAGAGGAGGAGGATTAGGTTGTGCCTGAGGTCCGAGTTCTCAACATTAAGATCCTGATGGAGATGCAAACAAAGCTGAATGAACTTACAGACCTTATGAAAACACACGACCCCCTCCCAGGACGAAGCAGGGATACAGCTAATCGGCTTGAGGAGAGCATGAAAGTGTACAGGACGATGCTGGAGGAGAAGGAGAGGGTGGCCAGGCAGACAACGATCACATCGTACTTTAAGCAGGCCCTCACCAGGCCGCAAGTCGCACAGGATCTCCCCAGCCCTCGACAAGCAGAGCATCTCCCCAACCTTCAACCAGCAGAGAAACACCGAGGGACACCTCCCGCCAGGGACATGCTCGGCCTGTTGTGCTGGACCTAACTTCCAGTTGATCGCTCTCTCCTGTGTCACCTGTGTCTCCATTAAGGCACTCTGCCACTCCATCGCTGCCTTCCTTGTCCCACCCTCCATCTCCCACACCATTTCGGCCACTGTCTCTGTCTCCCTCTCCATGACGAGAGCCATCGCAACTGACTCCATCGCTGCCTCATCAGTCATCGCAGCTGTCTTCCTCGCCACTACATCGGACATCATAGCTGTCTCCCACACCACCTCCTCTACCATTGCATTGCATTCCATCACCACCCCAAGAGTCATCGCATTGCACCTCATGGCCACCGCCTGAGCCAGCACATCACACCCCATCGCCTCCGCCGGAGTCATCGCATCTCACTCCATCGCTTCCGCCTGAGTCATCGCATCGCACTTCATCGCCAACCCCCTCTGACCCTCCCCTGGAGATAGGGTTTGAGGGCTTTGAGGAGGAGGACTGAGTGTTGGGGAGTACCACATGTCCCCTAGCCTCAGGGGGTATAGCAAGGATGATGACCAGGACTGGACATGGACTTACAAGAAGTAAGTGATGAGAGGTGTTTGATATTCTCTAACCTATTCCTTATGATTTTTAGGTTTTATTTGTTGCTTTCAGTGAGTCATTTACAGGTGTTAGGCTTGGGTTAGCTTCCTTGACAGCTGTTAGGCCATTTAAATTGCCTTTAAACCTGTTTTTGGGCTCATCTTGGTAGGTTTTGGACTTGGTTTGGGGGGAAACCCAAGGCTGGTAAACAGTCCACATTAAAATACAGTACATGCTAAAAGTACGCCGATATACTTTACCCCGCCTAACGATGGGGTTTTACTTAACCAGTTAGATCGTAAACCGAGGTATGCTTGTAATTCCTTAAGGATGCATATTTCATCCTTTGTCTCCAGTTATTAGTTCTCTTTTAACTGGAAAGGTTAGCTGATCATTTATTTCACTTCATGGTGTAATGAGAACTCATTATCGTGATTCTAATAGTGGCACACTGGGAAGCTGTCATAATTTCTTTTATATGACCTAAAAACAGCTACAGTGTACTCTAGTAATGATGATATTTATAGCTAAGTTGATTTATTACTCTTGTTTTCGCTGTTTATATAATCCAGCTGATTCTGTCATGACTCTGCCCACTCATTCCTCCAGCCAATAGGAGCACATTATGGATGGATCTGGTCTAAAATTCATTCTCGCAAGCTTCAAGTAGGTCCAGAAAACTTTGACCGGTCTTGACTGGTTTAAAATGGCCTCACGAAAATGTGGCTTACGATACTCTCTTTATCACGTGGGTAATTTGCCATCTGAAGATTTTAGCCGGGGAATGGATAATCACTTGTTAAAGTTATTATCAAATTGAGAGTTGATCAAAATATTCTATTGTCATTAGGTTGTTGATAGTCCTTATGTTTGATTTAGCAAGATTTATTACAGCTTTTGCATGGTTTCTAGCAGTTTTAAGTTGACAGTGATTCAGATGTTTTTTATTTTAAGTAAGAGTTATATGCTAATGACTTTTAGGCCGTTGCTCCGGCACAATTGCTATCAAATCATATTGGAGAGTTCAGTCTTTTAGTGAACTGTTGACTTGGTATGAATAAATCCATACCAGCTAGTATTAAGTCTTTAATGTGGGACTGGGTAGAATTGACATCACTAGAGAAGAAAGATTGCCATGGAATGTCAACAAGATAATTTCTAAATCCATCCCAGTTTTCCCTGTTAAAGTGCCAATGGTTAACCCTGACAGGTTCAGGCAGGGGAGGTTTGGGGGGGCTGACTTATGAGACTTTGATGAGATTGTTATAGCGTGGTTTTACTATAATATGGAAAAAGAGATGGCTGGGTCGACAGATATACAGTAATCCCTCTACTGTCCAATGTAATAGAGCCAAAGGCATGTCCAGAAAGTGGGCCCCTGGGTCCTGGACTGGTACTTAAGGACCCTAACCCAGCCTAACTTTGAAAGCCACCTAAATAACTCCCTACCAGACATGCATAGCACCTATTTAAACCTATTTGGAGGGACAGGTTGACGAATGAAGAAGTGAAGGAACGCTGTGGGGTGGATGTGGATGTGGTTGAGAAGATTAGGAGAAATACACTGAGGTGGTTTGGACATGTGAAGAGAATGGAGAATGAAAGACTGACTAAGAGGGTGTATGTGGGTGAGGTGGGGGGAGGGAGAGGGAGAGGTAGACCGAGGATGAGGTGGAGGGATGGAGTTGAGAGGTATATGAGGGAGGGGGGGGTGAGTTGGGGGGAAGGTAATCAAATGGTGGGTGACAGAGCGACTTGGAGGCGTTTTGTCTGCGGCCACCCTTTGCGGGATTAGGGCGTCGGGCAATAGATAGATAGATAGAAGACCCTATTCACACCAATAATGGACATAAGCATGAAATAAATGAAAAGGACCAAAGAATGAGGAACTAGAAGTGACTGCACCTCAGCCAGGGTACTTACAGCACGTCTGTGGCCGCCTTTTCTAAGGCTTTGGCAGTGGTGAAAATTCTCTTGAAGCACGTACACTACTCCAATGTTGTGCTGCACTTAGTTCTTTGGACTGTGAGTTATAATTGTTTAACACTGCACATTGTTCCTAACTGCATCATGCCAGTTTCAATCACCAGTTTCAACCGCCAATTTGCACTCCACAGTTGATCCTTTGCGCTCTAAGTTCTAATTTCTTAACACTGCACAACACTGTAAAATCCCGTGTGGTCTAGTGGCAAGGTATTGCAGTTTATTCACTGTTTATCCACAAAAAACTAGCACGTGTGGCTTCCTTTGCAACAAGCATCTACTCACCATCAAATGTAGGCAGTAACTGTTGATGACAGGGAAACAGAGTTGCCAGATCGCAACAGCCACACTACCAAACTCCTCAGTTTTCATTACTAAATTTAACTTTTCATTGCCAAACTCGTAAAGCTAGCATTTATTCTTCACTGATTATATATACAAGTGGAAATACATGTAATCACTCTCCTTATAATTAGCAGCACGTTGATTATTTTCATGCTATGTAGGGTAGGAGATTAATCAGAGAGAGCAAACAATCCACTATCTCCATCCTTTGTATCCTCATACATGTGAAAAATCCGTTTGATAATGCATTATTCTGATTCATTACCAAATGCATTTTTCATTACCAAATTGGCCCACATTTGGTAATGAAAAATACCTAAATGGCAACCCTGACAGGGGAGGGGGGGAGGGGGGAGGAAGGAAGGGGTGAAGGGGCCATGGTGTAAACCAGCCATTCGGCGCCGCGCAGCAATTTCAAATTACGGGTGGGGAAAAATTAGGATTTTGGGGGGGATTTTTTTCTTTTCTTTTTTTTTTTTTTTTTTGGCCATTTTTGGGTTTCTAAGGTCCAGGCCCACAATGTCCGGTAAGTGGGGTGTCTAGAAAGTGGGCGTCCGGATAGTACAGGGATTACTGTATTTGGATTTCAAGAAGGCATTTGACGGAGTACCACACAAAAGACTTTTATGGAAACTGTTCAGTCAAGGAGGAATCAAAGGTATAATGTACAATTGGATGCAAGATTTTCTCAGTAAAATGGATATGAGAACAGTGCTTTGAGAGGAATGAAGTCACAGAGTGTGCAGTGAGGTTGGATGGTGAGGATATGGAGAATGTGAGTGCATTCAAGTACTTGGGTAGTGTGATGAGTAAGGATGGAACTTTGGGGGATGAAGTACGTGAAAGGGTACAGCAGGGAAGAAAGGTTGTTGGTACACTGAAAGCAGTGATGAGAAATAGGGAGGTGAGTATGGAAGTTAAGAAGTCACTGCATGATGGTATTGTGATCCCTACCCTGACGTATGGAAGCGAGGCGTGGATCTTGCAAGAGGGGAATAAGTCAAGAGTGAGAGCAGTGGAAATGAGTTACTTGAGAGGAGCATGTGGAGTGACGTGGAGGGACAGGTTGACGAATGAAGAAGTGAAGGAACGTTGTGGGGTAGATGTGGATGTGGTTGAAAAGATTAGGAGAAATACACTGAGGTGGTTTGGACATGTGGAGAGAATGGAGAATGAAAGACTGACTAAGAGGGTGTATGTAGGTGAGGTGGAGGGAGGGAGAGGGAGGGGTAGACCGAGGATGAGGTGGAGGGATGGAGTTGAGAGGTATATGAGGGAGGGGGGGGTGAGTTGGGGGAAGGGGAGTCAAATGGTGGGTGACAGAGTGACTTGGAGGCGTTTTGTCTGCGGCCACCCCTTGCGGGATTAGGGCGTCTGGCTATAGATAGATAGATAGATAGATAGCTTAGGGGAGATTACTCATCATGGAGAGAAGTGACAAGCGGGGTTCCACGGGGCTCGGTGCTGGCACCATTTATGTTTTTAGTACAGTTATCTTGCGTAAAGTGCGTGAATATGGGTGACAGCACGTCGCACTTGATAATTTCACACTGCGAGGCATAGGATCCCATGTTAAAATGGCTTTATGGGCAACACATCCTGAATTTTTGTGTATTGATTCACCAATACCTACCCCTAACTGAAATGCACAAGGAAAACCTACAATAGAAACATGCAAGAGTAATACTGTATATTTATTTTGAAAATTCAAGACCTTACTAGGACTGTACAGAGGGTAGATAATGCGAATTGTTGTTGTGGTAGCCGAGGCCAAACCCTGGAAACTGAATCAAAACACTCAACAGCAGTTCTGCACTTTCACTCTCATCATTACTGGAGGGGTTTTGGCTCTCTTTTGCATTTTTTTTTTCTTTTTTTCTTGGAAAGAATGGTTTGTTGGCTCCTAGCCTTTGGTATCTTCTTTCTTGCATTAAAGGAAAGAAAAAAAAAAAGAAGATAATCCACCACCTCCACCCTCGGTGCACTCATACATGTGGAAAATCCTTTTGGTAATGAATCATTCTGAATCACTACCGATCGAATTTTTGGTAATTAATCTTTCTGAATCATTACTGATCAAATTTTTGGTAATTAATCATTCTGGATGATTACCGGTCAATTTTTTCATTACCAAATTGCCTTACATTTGGTAATAAGTAATACCAAATGGCAACCCTGGTGACGATTGCGCCGGTGATTGACAAATGCTCTTAAAGTACAATATTGTGTGTCCAGTTTTATGGAATGCACATCTTAGTTTGCACTAGGTTAGGTGCTGCCTGTTGCTGCTCCAGGAAACCCTCAAAGTCCAGGTCAGACACTACAGACATCACATCATCATCCTGTTGCTGTGGTCACTACTCACACACCAGCCACACCCCACCATTCATACAGTACTCACCAGCCCCACGCTTACCCATTGCACGTTGCAAATTATGCTCGTGAGTTGCGAGAGAATATCTTATTTGCCTCAATTTTTCATGCCCGTCGCACACTGGAAGTAGCAAACGCACTTTCTAAATACACTAAAACCTCAATATAATGGACTTCAGTAGACCTGAATTTGCTTTTATCAAACTCGAGAAGGTACCGGACTAAATTCCTATATATCGGAAAAAGTCCGATAAAGCCAGAAACAGTCTGGACTGCCTGACCACTTTAGCTATGTTCACCACAATTAGGTAAATAAAATACATGTATATCAGTGTACAGTACTGTATTATTATATATATTATACCATTTGATTAATGTAGTGAGGCGGTTTGTGGAGTGAGGAGGAGATGCAAGGGTGTGCAAGGGACAGCATGGTGGAATGATGAGGTGAAACAAGCTGTGGAACAAAAGAAGGCATATAGTGAATGGTTAGCGAGTAGAGGTAGGGGAGAAGATGAGAGAGAGAAGAGAGAGGTATATGTGAGCAGGAGAAGGGAGGTTAAGAGACTGGTGAAGGAGAGTAAAAAGAAAGTGGATGAGGAGTTTGGGAGGAATCTGAGTGTGAAATGGAGGGAGAGTAAGAAATTGTTTTGGAAGGAGGTAAAGAAAGTAAGGCAGTGTGAAAGGGGAAATAGTAGGGGAGTGAAAGATAGGAATAATAGATTGTTGGTGGAGAAGAGAGAGAAACTGAGGAGATGGAAGGAGCACTTTGAGGATTTGTTGAATGTAGAGAGTGAGAGCAGTGCGAGTATAAGTGGTTGGGGAATGGCTGGGAGAAGAAGAGATGAGAGGAGGGAGGAAGAGATCAGTAGGGCGGAAGTAGTGGAAGCGATGAAGAAGATTAAGCTGGGAAAGGCCCCAGGAATTGATGGAGTGTGTGGTGAAATGCTTAGGTATGGGGGTGAGATTGTTGTGGAGTGGATATGGAAGTTGTGTAGATTGGCTTGGGAAGAGGGAAGGGTTCCAGAGGACTGGAAATCAGGTATAATTGTTCCTCTGTACAAAGGAAAAGGGGAGAGAGAAGTATGTGGTAACCATAGGGGTATTTGCCTTCTTAGTGTGACTGGTAAAATATATGGTAGAATAGTCATTGATAGGGTTAGGCATATGACAGAGGAGCTAGTTGGAGAAGAACAAGGGGGATTTAGGAAGGGAAAAGGGTGTGTAGATCAGATATTTGTTCTAAGATGTTTAGTGGAGAAGTATCTAGAGAAGGGAAGGAAAGTGTATGCTGCCTTCATGGACTTGGAGAAAGCTTATGACAGAATAGATAGGCAAGGTATGTGGAAGGTATTAAGAATATATGGAGTGGAGGGGAAATTGTTGAGTGCTGTGAAGAGTATGTACGAGGGAGCTAGGGCTACGGTGCGAGTGGATGTTGAGCTGAGTGAGTTCTTTGATCTCAATGTGGGACTGAAACAGGGTTGTGTGATGTCTCCATGGCTGTTTAATATATACATGGATGGGGTTGTAAAGGAGGTGCAGGGTAGGGCAGTGGATGTGGGAGTGTCTGTAATGAGGGTGAGATTTGGAAGCTTCCGGTGTTGCTGTTTGCTGATGATACGGTATTGTTGAGTGAAGATGAATGGGAGTTGCAAGGTTTGGTGAATGAATTTGGGACAGTGTGTAGGAGGAGGAATCTGAAAGTTAATGTAAACAAAAATAAAGTTATGGTGTTTGAGAGGAATGAAGTCACAGAGTGTGCAGTGAGGTTGGATGGTGAGGATATGGAGAATGTGAGTGCATTCAAGTACTTGGGTAGTGTGATGAGTAAGGATGGAACTTTGGGGGATGAAGTACATGAAAGGGTACAGCAGGGAAGAAAGGTTGTTGGTACACTGAAAGCCGTGATGAGAAATAGGGAGGTGAGTATGGAAGTTAAGAAGTCACTGCATGATGGTATTGTGATCCCTGCCCTGACGTATGGAAGCGAGGCATGGACCTTGCAAGAGGGGAACAAGTCAAGAGTGAGAGCAGTGGAAATGAGTTACTTGAGAGGAGCATGTGGAGTGACGTGGAGGGACAGGTTGACGAATGAAGAAGTCTGGTAAATTACCAATATGCTGGGAATCGAACCAGGGACTCTCAGATGAGAGCCAGGCAGCATACCACTACACCACGACCAGGTAAAAGTTAACTCACGTTGTCACAATCTTGTAACCAACGTCCCTCCGCCCCCACTGTGGGCATCAAGAGGATGAGTTAACCCCCTGGCACTCGGGCAAGTAGATGCTTTTAATCTATCCCAAGCACTTACGGCAAGTCAGAATGAAGGGAGAAACCTGTACTGTACACAGGAAAAATCATCTGGTAAATTACCAATATGCTGGGAATCGAACCAGGGACTCTCAGATGAGAGCCAGGCAGCATACCACTACACCACGACCAGGTAAAAGTTAACTCACGTTGTCACAATCTTGTAACCAACGTCCCTCCGCCCCCACTGTGGGCATATTGGTAATTTACCAGATGATTTTTCCTGTGTACAGTACAGGTTTCTCCCTTCATTCTGACTTGCCGTAAGTGCTTGGGATAGATTAAAAGCATCTACTTGCCCGAGTGCCAGGGGGTTAACTCATCCTCTTGATGCCCACAGTGGGGGCGGAGGGACGTTGGTTACAAGATTGTGACAACGTGAGTTAACTTTTACCTGGTCGTGGTGTAGTGGTATGCTGCCTGGCTCTCATCTGAGAGTCCCTGGTTCGATTCCCAGCATATTGGTAATTTACCAGATGATTTTTCCTGTGTACAGTACAGGTTTCTCCCTTCAATGAAGAAGTGAAGGAACGTTGTGGGGTAGATGTGGATGTGGTTGAAAAGATTAGGAGAAATACACTGAGGTGGTTTGGACATGTGGAGAGGATGGAGAATGAAAGATTGACTAAGAGGGTGTATGTAGGTGAGGTGGAGGGAGGGAGAGGGAGGGGTAGACCGAGGATGAGGTGGAGGGATGGAGTTGAGAGGTATATGAGGGAGGGGGGGGTGAGTTGGGGGGAGGGTAGTCAATTGGTGGGTGACAGAGTGACTTGGAGGCGTTTTGTCTGCGGCCACCCCTTGCGGGATTAGGACGTCGGGCTATAGATAGATAGATAGATAGTATGAGTCAAGCTCAGTACCAGGTTAGACTATATGATTGTTCATTATTAAAAGGAAAAAAAAAAATAAGTTTAAACAAGACTTGTTCAAACAGGAAATAGAACCAAGACGAAAGAATACGCTGAGTCATCTCTGAGGTTTGTTTAGACTACAACAACACGGAGGTTGTAAGTACATGCTTTGCACTTTAAGTATTTGCAAAATGGATACATACTTCAGTAAAACAAATTTGGAAAAGAAAAGGGATAAAGGTAAAAAGCAAAATGATGATTTCTACCAAGAACTGGTTGAAGTAGAGACTCACAATAGACTGGTTGAACATGTAAACAAACTAGAAATGGGTTTCAAAAATGAAATTGATGAAATAAAGAAGCAGATGCACTTGCAAAAGGAAGAAATAGAAAAACTAGGAAGGGAGGCCAGTAAGAAAGACACAACCATCAGTGAACTAACAGTGGAATTGAGTACTGAGTAAAATGGCAAGTACAGTAGTCAATCACGAGAGTGTTATGGAAGAGTTCAAAAATGACACTGAGACAATTAGGCAAGTTAGCAGTCTTATTGACCAGAGCAGTGATATTGAGGAGAAGATAACACAAGTGAATGAAGCTGTGCAAAGCTACAAAAATGATGTAGAAACCACGTATGCTGAAATGGTGAAAGTAAAGAAAGACTTTGACACAAGGGTGGAGGAAAAAAGCATTGAAAAGGAGGTGAAAAGAATAATCCAAAACAATCCAAAGTTAGTCAGAGATTCAGTAGAGATAAACAAATGAATAGTAATCACTGGTATAGAAGAGGAAGAAGTTAAAAACAAGATCACAAGAGAGAAAAAGGAGATGGCAGATGTAATGAGCTTACTGAAGGAAGTATCAGAGGAAATCTGTAGTAAAGACATAGAGGAACACAAAAGGTTAGGGAAATACGAGAAAAGCAAGACAAGACCTCTAAAGGTGACTTTCCAGAGTGTAAACACTGTGGAAGAGATACTAAAAAATGCAAAGAATCTTAAGGAAAAAGGGGAGTTCAAAAATGTATGGATAAAAAGATGCCTAACACAAGAGGAACTGGAATTACTGAAAGAGAAAAGGGAGGAAGCAAAAACAAAAAATGAGGGAAGATCAGAAGAGGAGAAGAAGAAATTTTTTTACAAAGTAATAGGATTGCAGGTGCAAAAGTGGTACACAAACAGGATGGAAGAAAAAGGAGGAAGGTAGTAGAACCATGTCATGACAAGTATATAAACAAGATGATAAAGTTGATGTACTCAAATGTGGATGGAATGGTATCTAAATTACTAGAGATGAATGATTATGTCAGAGAAAATGAACCACAAATAATATGCCTAACTGAAACAAAATTAATACCAAGGATATCAAATGACATACTAAACTTAGAGGAATACAATATATGGAGAAGAGACAGATATTTAAGAAAAGGAGGAGGAGTTATAATATTAACTAAGAAAAATCTAAAAGTCAAGGAAATAAAACTAGATATACCATCACAAGTAGAACTGATTGCAGTAGAGATCGACACATCTGAAGGTAAAGTAATTGTAGCCAATTTGTACATGCCACCCAGATCAAACACATGGGAAAGAGACGAATATGAGGACCTGGCAGAGAGTACAATTCAGAGTGTAAGATCATTGCTACATAAAATGGAAGAGAAATCGGAAAGAATTATACTAACTGAGGACTTCAATACAAATATAAATTGGAATACTCTAGATATAAATAGCCAAGAAAGCTGGTGGGACCAAAAGCTCCTGGATCTCGTACAAAAGTTTTTCTTAACGCAACATGTGAGGGAAACCACCAGATAAAGAGGACTTGATGTACCTTCAGTGCTAGATCTAATATTTACAAGGCAAGAAAATGATATTGACAGTTTGATATATCACCCTCCACTTGGCAAAAGCGATCATGCAGTACTAAATTATAACTTCAGGATAGCATATGACATAGTAAACAGCAATGATAGTTACAAAAAGAGCCTAAACTATAAAAAGGGACGTTATCAAGACCTAAAGAAGTATTTCTTAGAAGTTGATTGGGAAAATGAGCTTAGAGGACAAGATTTAAATTCTGTATATAAAAATTTTTGTGAATTTTATGAAATGGGAGTCCAGAAGTACATCCCACAGCACAAAGAAGCAGATAAGAAAATACAGAAATGGTTCAATACAGAATGTAAAAAATCAAAAGAAAGAAGAGATTTGTTGTGGAATAGATACAGAAGACACAATAGTGAAAGGGTGTATAATAATTACAAACAGGCAAGAAACGACTATACAAGAATAAGGAGGGAAGCCCAAAAACAGTTTGAGGAGGATATACCGTATTTCGTGGCATGTTAGATGCTGCAGTGTGAAAGTCGCACCCAAATTCTGGAAGGGAAACCCTGAGGAAAAAAGTATGGCTTGACTAAGACTACAGGAAGGTTGCTTGATATGAGTATTTTTCACTAAAATACACACTCACCTTTCAGAACCTCTGTTCAGTACTGTATATCTGTCTTTGGTTTCTTTATTTTTATGTAAAAGAAGGGTACAATACATGAAAACAAACAACCCCTTCCTTATGTAATGTTACTTCATTCCATGACACTATCTTAACACATTAGAGTCCCTCTTCAGTACTGTATATAATTTATATGTTTGGTGTCTTTATTTTTATGTTAAAGAAGGGTACAAGACAAGAAAACAAACAAACAACCCCTTCCTTATAAAATGTTATCCATACCACGACGCCGTCTTAACACTACCGGTTTGTTTATGAAATATGAAGTGTCCGATTCCCTTTAGTAAAGTGATTTGAGACGTGATGTTCATCTCTATTAAAGTACACTACATACGTATCAGTATATAGAGACAAGTATTATTTTTCGTGAAATGAACTTAAAAAAACAAAACTCAATAAAACCAGTTCTTTCATTCACTTAAGAAAATACAGAGGGCATTAAGTGAAGGAATACACTATATCTCCAAAACAAATGCCTGCATGTGTGAACTTCAGAATCAAACAACACAACCATGTTTTTAAAAATCAATTACAAGGAATGTTTACACCTTTTTATGTACCTTAAAAGTACCAGAAGCCATCCTAACATGGGGTGATCGAATTTCCATATCGCTAGGTGCTAAACTGCTAAATTGCTAAACTGCTAATAATGCTGTAATTTCGGGAAGTATTATATAATGTTGCAACTTTTCCCCATTTTTCACTAACAGTAATATAAGACTACTTCCTTCTATGATGCCCTTGTATCGAATGAAACAAAATATCAGTAAGAGATGCCAGCCTAACAAGAATTTTTGAATTTCCATATGAGACAGACGTCTGTTACAATGACTCAACAAAAGTCATGCTAGCCAACATCTCTAATATGATTCCCTTGCTAGTTAGTGATTGGATAGCAAGTGATCATTATTGCCCTTCTGAAGGTTAGCAAGGGGTTCAGAAGTGATCATGTTCTGAGAGTTGAGGGAATGCTAGGTGCTAAATTGCTAAACTGCTAATAAGCTGTAATTTCAGACAGTACTGTTTAATGTTGCAGTTGTTTTTCCCGTTTTTCAGTAACGGTAATATAAAAATGTTTCCTTCTATTATATTCTTGTCTCTAATGAAACAAAATATCAGTAAGAGAAGCCAGCCAAACAAGGGTTATTGAATTTCCATATGAGACAGACGTCTGTTACAATGACTCAACAAAAGTCAAGCTAGCCAACATCTCCAATATAATTCCCTTGCTAGTCAGTGATTGGATAGCAAGGGAAGTGATCATTATTGCCTTTCTGAAGGTTAGCAAGGGGTTCAGATGTGATCATGTTCTGAGAGTTGGGGGAATGCTAGGTGCTAAACTGCTAAATAGCTGTAATTTCAGACAGTACTGTTTAATGTTGCAGTTGTTTTTCCCGTTTTTCAGTAACGGTAATATAAAACTGTTTCCTTCAGTTATATTCTTGTCTCTAATGAAACAAAATATCAGTAAGAGAAGCCAGCCAAACAAGAGTTATTGAATTTCCATATGAGACGTCTGTTACAGTGACTCAAATGTCATGCTACCCATCATCTCCAGTATGATTCTCTTACAAGCTACTGAATGGATGGCAAGCAAAATGATCATGACTGCATTTCAGAAGGTTAGCAGGGAGTTCACCTGTGATCATGTTAGCCTGCTAAAGCAGTGTGTATGCTAGATGCTAAATTGCTAAACTGCTATACCGCTAAACCCCCAGACCGTCACATGGCCAGTTGTAAACAAACCCTAAATTTTTTCTTAAGCCTGGGTATTTCTAATTGTAAAATCTGAGTATATACACAAGTGAATGTAACTTTTTGCAATAAATCAAAGGTGTTTATACTCTAAAAAAAATACTTGACTGCTAAACAGTGAGGTGATCCTCTGTATAAGTGATTCTTCTAAATGAAGCCAAGGTAGTCTCGCCTCCAAGAACGCATGGGGATATTTGAAGATGATTTTGAGACAAAAAAGTGCGTCTTCCACCCCACGAAGTACGGTAATAAATAAAAGTAGTGATCAACCAAAGCTGTTTTACAGCTATATCAGAAGGAAAACCAAAGTAAAAGATATAATACAATCCATTACAGAGGAGGGAACCACTTATACACAAGAGAAAGATATTTGTGAAGCACTAAATAAGAATTTCCAATTAGTTTTTACAGAAGAAAAAAATTTTGAGAGGGACTATGTGGAACAAGCATGTCCACACATACTACCAGATATACAAATAGCAGAAAAAGTAATACAGGAGGAGTTAAGTAGATTAGACAGAGGAAAAGTAAGTGGTCCTGATGAAATTTCATGTTGGGTATTACGAGAATGTGCAAAGGAGTTAAGTAAACCATTATTTTTAATTTTCAAGAAATCCTTGAGTCAAGGTAAACTACCTGATATTTGGAAAAAAGCAAATATTGTCCCCTTATTCAAGAAAGGAAATAGACAAAATCCACTCAACTACCGACCAGTATCACTGACCAGTGTTGTAAGCAAGGTATTAGAAAAACTTATAGGAAAAGCTTGGGTAAATCATCTAGAAGAACACAGTATGATAACAGAAAGACAGTTTGGTTTCAGAAAAGGAAAGTCATGTGTTACTAATCTGTTGAGCTACTGTGACAGAGTAACAAACACAATACAGGAAAGAGAAGGATGGGTGGACAGTATCTATTTAGATTTCAAGAAAGCTTTTGACACAGTACCACACCAAAGACTTTTATGGAAACTGTACCATCAAGGAGGAATTTGAGGCAAACTGTTTTGTTGGATGCAAGACTTTCTCATAAAAAGAGAAATGAGAACAGTACTAAGAGGAAACTACTCATCTTGGAAAGAAGTGACTAGTGGAGTACCACAGGGTTCAGTGCTGGCACCAATCATGTTTTTAGTGTATATAAATGATATAAACAGTAACACTGGAAATGAGAGCTATCTGAATATGTTTGCAGATGATGCAAAAATACAAAGGAGAATTACTAGCACAGACTCTTGTAAAGAGCTACAAGAAGAATTAAATAAACTTCATGAATGGAGTAGTACATGGCAAATGGAATTCAATGTGGACAAGTGTCATGTAATCAAGTTTGGTAAAAGTGGAAAAAGACCTGATTGGGATTATAAGTTAGGAAATAAAACCCTATACACATCAGAAAGAGAGAAAGACCTAGGTGTGATTATCAATAACAGACTATCTCCGGCTGACCACATCAGCGAGAAGGTGCGGAACATGTATACACTGCTTGCAAATATGAGAATAGCATTCACATACATAAATGAAGACATGCTAAGAAGGATAATAACATCATTCATTAGACCAACCCTGGAATATGCATCAGTAGTCTGGAGTCCTTATCTCAAAAAACATATAGACAAGATTGAAAAAGTTCAAAAGGCTGCTACAAGATGGATACCAAGCTTAAGGGACCTAAGCTATGAAGAAAGACTAAATAAACTGAATCTACCAACACTACAGGAGAGAAGGAAAAGAGGTGACATGATAATGCTATATAAATGCATATCAGGAAAGGGGAAAATAGACATAAATGATTACTTAACATATGGAGAAGCATCAGCAAGAGGACACTGCAAAAAACTGCATAAGAAGAGAGGTGATAAAGACATAAGGAAATTCAGTTTCCCAAACAGAGCAATTGATCAATGGAATGCACTACCGAATGAAATAGTGTGTGCCAAAACAATTCACAAATTTAAGGATATGTACGATAAATATGGTTTAAGACACGGGACAGTACGAGCTTGACTCATTCCTGTAAAGATACAATTAGGTAAGAACGCACACACACACACACACTGGAGGATAAAATTCACAGTTTAATCGTGTGTTCTCTGGAAGAGGGGAAAGTGCTAGAAGAATGGAAGAGGGCAAATGTGGTACCAATTTATAAGGGAGGTAACAGGGAAGAACCCCTGAATTATAGACCAGTGTCTCTAACCAGCATGGTCGCAAAATTGTGCGAGAGAATCCTGAAAGACAGATGGATAAAATATCTAGAAGAGATGAATATTTTGGCTGAATGTCAGTTTGGATTCAGAAGTGGAAGGTCATGTGTTTCTAACTTGTTGAGCTTTTACTCAAGAACGATTGATGTGGTACAGGAGAAAGATGGTTGGTTGCACTGTGTGTACTTAGACTTAGAGAAGGCCTTTGACAAGGTACCCCATAAGAGACTAATGTGGAAACTAGAATATATAGGAGGACTGAAGGGGAAACTTCTGGAATGGATGAGAGACTTTTTGAGAGACAGACAAATTAGGACAGTAATAAAGGATAGGCTGTCTGGATGGAGGGAAGTAACAAGTGGAGTCCCTCAAGGCTCGGTGTTGGACCAGTAATGTTCCTGATTTACGTAAATTATATGATAGATGGAGTGAACAGTTATGCAAGACTGTTTGCTGATGATGTAAAGATCTTGAGGAAGGTAGAGGTTGAGAAGGATTGTAAAATGCTGCAAGAGGATTTGGATAGGATACACAATTGGAGCCGGATGTGGGAAATGAAATTTAATGTAAAGAAATGTAAAATATTGGAAATGGGTAAAAGCACCAGGAGGCCATCACTGAATTATTTGTTGGGTAATGAATTTATCACAAAAATGAGAGAAGAGAAAGATTTGGGAGTGCTGGTCCAAGATAGTTTGTCACCAGGAAAGCACATTAACAAGATGTTGGAGAGACTTATAAACTCTTGACTAACATAAGAGTAGCATTTCATTATATGGATGAGGAGATGATGAAAAAATTGATAGTGGCCATGATCCGCCCCATGTTAGAATATGCAGCGGTAGTGTGGTCCCCACACGAAAAGAAAGATATAAACAAGATTGAGAGCATACAAAGAACAGCAACCAAGATGGTCCCCAGTCTGTCAGACCTGTCATACAGAGAGAGGCTGGAAAAACTGGATTTGCCTTCCATAGAGGAAAGGAGAAAGAGGGGAGACATGATTGCAGTGTTCAGGACCATGGTGGGAGTAGATAAAATTGACAAAGAAGATCTGTTTTTATGGGATAAGAGAGCAGCAAGAGGACATGGAATGAAATTTTAAAAGTCAAGCTGCTTGAGGGATATCAAGAAATATGGCTTTCCTTACAGAAGTATAGACTTATGGAATAGCCTGGACAAAGAGATCGTCCAGTCTAAAAACTTAAACGAGTTTAAAGCTAAATTTGACTTATTGAGAAACAGCGATGGAAGCCCACGAGCATAGCACATTCCTTGTATATCACAATTAGGTATATTAGGTAAATACATAAATATTTGGAACGACTTAGACGAAGAGGTGGTGCATGAGAAAACCATTCATGTGTGTAAAGGTAGACTTGATAAATGTGGATTTGGAGACAGGACAACACGAGCATTGCTCAATTCTCCTGTATACTACAAATAGGTAAATACACACACACAAAGAGAGAAAGAGAGAGAGAAAAAGAGAGATTCCTTCTCACGATATGATTATAGTAATGTCTGTATAAATGCATATGATAGTACACAGTATGTGTGTATGTACAGGTATACCCTGGTTTAACCCGTCACATCCCGAGGTTTTCTGCACCTCCGACATCCCCCAGTCCCGAGGTATTTTCGAATTTTTTTTTTTTTTTGGCTAAAACCTTCGCTTTTGGTGAGAAACATCAAAAACTCATAGAGAAATCGCTCACCTGAGGTTTAAAACACTCAATCCAGGTAGGAGTTCCTCCTTACCTGACTGGGTTTTCTAACATGCTGGCACCAAAGAAAACGAGTTGTGTGGGAGGGTAACTATTTTATCCACTCAGAAACGGTATTTATTTATTTACTTGGTACGAATTTATATGTAGTATGAGAGTATATTGGTTTTCAAGCAGTAATATAGGCATTATAAGCATTGTTTCACTCACTAACTAATCACCATTCATGACCTTTTTTTTCCCACATTACCTGATCATGATTTCTGACTGTTTCTTCCTGTAATGCTATGTAAACCTTGTTCTCCACATTGTCATCGATTGTGGAATCACTTTGGCCCTGAATGTCTTTATTGGCCAGGTCACTGGTAACAGGTGAATTGCAGAGATAATGGCGTGAGGGGGTGAGGGGTGAGGTTATGCTGTGTAAGGCATTGTCCCTGCTTGGCATCTTGTAGAGGAATAGAGGAAGGTGTCCCGTGTATACATACGAAAAATCATGCGCGAAAATTGAAAATTGTGCAAATTAGGGACCTTGCAATTGCACGATGTACCGGTACGTCGCCGGGACTGGCAAATGCAAATTGTTGCAACGTACCCATACGTCGACGGTACGGGGCGGGTTAACGATGCAATTGGATAGGTAAAAACCCATCGTTAGGCAGGGTATTGTACATCAGGGTAGATTTAACATGTAAAGTATAGGGATGCATTTTTGAGCCTTGGGTGTCCCCCCCCCCCAACCAAGTTCTAAACCCACCCAAATGAGTCCAAAAACAAGTTTAAAGCCAATGTAAATGGCCTAACATCTGTAAAAGAAGCTAACCTAAGCCTAACACCAGTAAGTAACTCACTAAAACCAGGAAATATTATCTGAAAATCATCGGATATAAGTGTGGAAATATCAGACATAAGGTTAGTAAACTGCACCCCAAAATGACAAAGTTCACCCCACCTATGGCAAAAACATTAATCTAAGTCTAAAAACAGTTTGTAAATCATTATAAACACACAATTTTAGTGTAAAGTATCATCAAAATCAACAAAAGAAAATCGAAGCCCATTATTAAACTGGAGTTTGGCCGTCATTAGGCAGGGTATGGTGGTATTGCTACCCCCATCACAAGGCTGGGGTATCGCATCTAGGGAGGTCGTGTATCGAGGTATACCCATACTATACAGTACACTTCTGTTTGGTATTGGTATTTGTTTCAGTACCACAGCTGGCCACCTTAGCCAAGCAGCCCTAATGGGATAAATTAGGTTTGGTTAGGTTAGGTTAAGTTAAGTTAGGATATGATAACATACATAATTTAGTCTGGGACACACATTGAACATATTTTCAAGCAAATCCTATGGTTAGTTTTGAAACAATGGGGCGAGCGTCATTCCTGGCGTAAGGTTCCTGGTGGCCACCACGCATGTAACACAGACCACAAACCACGAGTAAATCTACAGTAAAAACGCCCATCTGCCTCTGCACCGAATGGTGGGAGTCCCCTGGCCTCTGGAATTAGTGCGAAACCTCCCACCTTGCATCCTTTTCCTCTTCCGTACTGAATGGTCAGAGTTGCCTGGCAGGCTGCATTAGTCATACACTGCCTGAGATGGTGATGTACTGGTCATCTGCTGTTGCTGTCATGTGCTAACCCTTGCCTGGGCAAATGGAAGTTAAGCTTATATGCGGATGTCAGTTTGCCATGTTTTGTTTCGTAAGTGCTTGGACACAACCGTGGGGTGCGATGTGGTTGTGCTGTACTGCTTGCCAGCCAACAAGCCCACACCTCAGTTCCTGCCATTGTTTTGCCTGAGTGGCTCGCTTGCAAGAATGGATGTGAATGTAGTTGCTTTTGTGGTGGTCCTCTACCTTCTTCAGGTTGTGGTCTTCCTCTGCTGTATTCTCGTATGTGTGTGGTGATGGGCCCACCGCCACCTGAGAAACGAAAGAGGAAGGTTAGGACTCTGGAGAGGAAACATGAGATATTGGGCAAGGTTGACATAAGCTGGCCCACAGGATGCATACTTAGTGAACATGATCTAGCCCTTTCAATATTTGTTTGATATCAAGAAGTCACTCAATAAGCGTATGCAGTACGGACAAGAATTCGGCGAAAGCACACGAGGGGGTAGTAGAAAGGTAATGTCCCAGGCCCAGCACACCATTATCAACTGGTCAATATTGTAGTGGTTTCACCAGCAATGTGGTGCCGGTGTGCTAGTGTGTGGGACTGAGGTGAAGGCTGCTGTCGAGAAGTTTGCACGCCTGCACAACGTGCATGACTTCAAGATATCCAAGTGATGGCTCTGTTGCTTCAAGCTTTGCCATGGGCTTACTAGCCATAAGGCACACGGCTAGGCCATAGACGTGACAGCGGAGGAAGTAGACCCATTTCGCCAGAAAGTGCATTGCCTGATCAAGGATGAGGGCCTTGCCCTTGCTCAAATCTATAATGGTGACAATACTGGTCCGTTCTACCAATCCTTTCCTGCCAACACCCTGGCTAAGGAAAGGGAGAAGATTGTGCCTGGTAGGAAGTTATCCAAGCAACGTGTCTCTGTTTTGTGCCGTGCCAATGCTGATGGGACGCATCTCCTCAAACCCATTCTACTGCTCCTTGCCCGCCAACACCCTGGCTGAAGAAAGGGAGAAGACTGTTTCTGGTCAGAAGTTGTTCAAACAACATGTCTCTGTTTTGTGCTGTGCCGATGCTAGCGGGACATACTGCCTCAAACCTGTTGTTGTTGGACATGCAAAACAACCATGTTGTCTCCGTGGGTTGATGGATAGCCTACCTGTTGTGTGGTACCATTCTGTGAAGGGCTGGTTTACCACTAAAATCTTCAGAGATTGGTTTCACAGATGCTTCGTTAAGGAGGTTATGTTATCAAACGGAGGTCCTTGGTATTACTCGCAGCCAGGTGAAGGCACTCCTCCTGGACAATGCCCTCACACGTCAGTCTGAGAAGGATTTGGTTGCTTATGTTGGGCTGATTAGGTGCATGTTTCTGCTACCTAATACGACTGCTCTGATTCAGTCAATGGACCAGAGTGTTATTGTGGCTGCCAAGAGAGATTACCTGCAGAGGTTCCTGAACGAGGTTATGGCGGTGCTGGAGGACTCATGTGGGGAACAGACTTTGCCGAATCTTTGGCGGTATGACCTGAAGTCTGCAGTGTTCAACTGGGCCAGTGTGTGGAAGGAAGTCTCCGTGGAAACCTTGAAAGTGGTTGGTCTCATTTCCAGGAAATTGAAGCCGAGCACGACTTCTAGGGGTTTGACATGAATGATATCCACAACTGCCTTAGAACAGCAGGAGAGCCCGTGGACATTGACGATGTGAGGGATTGGCTGGATGACGATGGCAGTGATCCCAGTTATCAGACCATGTCTGATGAGGAGATCACCACTGCTGCCTCTGCGGGCATGAAAGAGGACTGCAAGACCGACGAGGATGAGGATGAGGACCCTGACTTTCAGCTCATCACCTTCACTCCCTCGTGTCAGTGTCCTCTGTGGTTACCTGGAGGGGGTGCTGGAGTACGCTGAGCACCCGCATTGTGACAGGGAGTTGGTGCCACTCAGCCTGGTGATGGAGCTGTGGGGAGTCCGGGACGCTGTCATCGTCCGGCAGAATCGTCAGTGCTATCGTCAGACCAGGAGCGACTTGTTCTTCAAGCCTGCGACCCACATGAGTGCCAGCCCATTCTCACCACCACCACCACCACCACCACCACCACCACCACCACCTCGTTTCCCACCTTCACCATGGGACTCGCAACCGAGATTTTCGACAGCCATTGAGTCTTCATTGCACATAAGTTTGCGGTTGTTGTCGGAGTCTCCTGGGGTGGGTAGGCCACCATCACCGCATCGCACCTCACCGGTCATTGCCCAGCTTCAGCAGGTTCAGAAGGAATGGGAGGAGTTCTTGGACATTTGCTAGGCATGAATGTTTGCCACTAGACAAAATGGAACAACTCTACACCTGCTGGAGGTGTGCGGGTTAAGAAGCCCGTCTGTGGTGTACTGGTAAGTACCCCACCTGAATGTTTTTTGGCAGGTAACTTTAGGTTTCTTTCATAGTTTCCTTGGTGTGAAATTTATTTAGCATATTCCTATGCCTGTTTTGATGTCAGAATATGGCAGAATGATCTGAAAACAGTGCCAAAAACAGGAGGGGTACTGTACATACAGTATAGTTTAGGTAGGGTGTTTTTTGGTTTTCAGTGATTTTTTTTTTTTTTTGCTTGGTTTTCTTGGTGTTGAAAATTATTTTGGATAATCCTATGTATGTTTTGATGTCAAAATATGGCAGAATGACTGGAAAACTGCCAAAATAAGGAGGGGTACTGTACATACAGTTGTGTTAAGCTAGGGTGTTTTTTTTGTTTTCAGTGGTTTTTCTGCATGGTTTTCTTGGTGTTTAACATGACTTTGGAAATTCCTGTGTGTGTTTTGATGTCAAAATATGCCTGAATGACTGGCAAACACTGCCAAATGAAGCATAGGTACTGTACAAATAGGTATAGGTTGGAGATTGGGTATAGGTACGGTCTTTGTATAGTAGGGGAATAGTGTTCATTATCCGGATGTTGCCACTACCCAGACTTGCCTTTGGCTCTATTATGTCTGGATAAAAGAGTGATTACTGTAAGGTGATTCGTGAAAGGTGGGGAGTGAGGAAGTCTGGACACCAGAATCAAAGAGAGTGTACTGAGATGGTATGGTCATGTGGAGAGAATGGATAACAATGGAGTCGTGAAAAGGTACATCTGGGCGAATTTGAAGGAGGGAGGAGGTGAGGTATGCCAAGGAAGGGTGGAGGGATATGGTGGATGAGTGTGAGGAAGAGAGGTGTGGAAGCCAGTATGGCTAGGGAACTGACAAGAAATCATGCTGGCTCGATGAACGTTGTGAGAAGTGCATAATCAGGGATTTGGCACCCCTTTTTAACATGACAGCATCCGGATCAACTCAATCGGATACGTTTATGTGAAGCTATAGACTGTGGTGAATGTTTTTGGCGTATCAGATAGAGCCAGGATTCCAAGGGCTTGAGTGATGAGTGAATGGAAGCATGGCCTATTGGATTAGCCAAACTTGGGTTGTTTGGACATTGCTACTCCTTACCCTGCCCTTGGATGGGAAAGGAGGTCTGGATGATGATGATGTTACTGATATCATTTACATAAATTTGTGCAACTTGCATGCTCCATTGCATGGCTCGGGATAGGTCTTGGGAACTCAAAATTGCACTGCTAGGTGCATATGAAGCTCCTCCTTAGTTTGGCAAGCAGAAAAAAAAAAAAATCAGTTTTTGAAACTTGAAAAATTAGCCCCGTGGTTGGCCTATGGGTCCCGCCAAATTCCGGAGGCATGGCCATGGAGGAGTTAAATACTTTCTTGTGCTCCTTGAATTAAAATACTTAGTTGTTCATTAAAAACACAAAGAATGTACATAATCTGTTCTTCTGTTAAAGAAGATAAAGATCTAAACGCCTTAACTACTATAAGTAAGCAAAAAGTACTTGCCTTGATGAATAAATGCTCACATGTGTCGATGGCAACACTCAAGTGGCCAGCTCTGGAAGCAATGAATATGACTCTCTCTCTCTCTCTCTGCTATTTCTGTTTTTTCTTGTCATTGCTTTTTATAATGGCATGTTCATACATTCATCGTTGTCTTGTTCTTGATGATTACCTCCCCCCACCCCTCTCCCTGCTCTGTCTTAGAGAAGCGTTTGATACCTCTCCGCTTTTTAAAACAGCAATAGCCGAACTGTCACTGGAGTAAATGATCTCATTACACACCAACTTATGCATCTTTTTCAGTGTGCTGGTATACTTCCTTCTGTATGTTATTGAGTTAATCACCCATGATTAACCAACTGCAGTACATACAGCATGTTCATATTATAATAAATTTACCTATAAAAGAGTGGATTCACTTGTTGTTCCAAGTGGTAGGCTGCAGATTTGGCATGAGTGTGGAGTTTTCCCTCCAACGCTGTCTGTTTCGTCTTTTCTTGGGATCCAATAATGTATTTATAATCTCTGCTCTCCACCACAACTTTGCCTTTCATTAAACAGATTGAAAGAATAATTCGTATTGTTCCTGTGAAGAAGAAAAGCTACCTTTTGTTTTATGAAGCTAACACTCGTACAAGTATTGAATTAATTCTGTTGTTGCACAAATGTTTTAGAGCAAGGGATAGCCACTCATTTTGCCTAGATCATTGTAGCCTTATGTCAGCCCTTGCAGTTTAGACTTGCATTACCACATGAATAAAGCAAACTAACAGAAAAACTCTTTGATACAATGACAGATCAGCAAAATCAGAGTACAGTATTTTGAACATACCTTGGCAAGTGTTGCCATTGACATAGACGTGAGCATTTATTTGTCACGGCAAGTACTCATATGCAGAAAGAAAGAGACAGGTGAAAAAATTAGTAAGAGAGAGTAAGAAGAGAGTGGATGAGGAATTTGGAAGGAATTTGAGTGTAAAGTGGAGGGACTGTAAGAAAATGTTCTGGAAAGAGGTGAAGAGAGTAAGACAGGGTGGAAGTGAGGTTAGCAGGGGAGTGAAAGATAAAAATGGTAGATTACTAGTGGAGAAGGGAGAAAAAATGAGCAGATGGAGAGAACACTTTAAGGAATTGTTGAACATAGAGGATGGAAGTAATGCGAGTATAAGTGGCTGGGGAATGGCTGGGAGAAGGAGGGAGGTGAGAAGAGAGGAAGAAATCAGTAGGATAGAAGTTGTGGAAGCAATGAAGAAAGTTAAATTGGGGAAAGCCCCAGGAATTGATGGAGTGTGTGGTGAAATGCTGAAGCATGGAGGAGAGATAGTAGTAGAATGGATGTGGAAGATGTGCAGATTGGCCTGGGAGGAAGGTAGGGTCCCGGAGGATTGGAAGTCAGGTATAATTATTCCCTTGTACAAAGGAAAAGGGGAAAAAGAAGTGTGTGGTAATCATAGGGGCATTTGTCTTCTTAGTATAATAGGAAAAGTGTATGGTAGGATACTTATTGACAGAGTTAGAGAAAGAACAGAGAAATTAGTTGGTGAAGAACAGGGAGGCTTTAGGAAGGGAAGAGGTTGTGTAGATCAGATATTCATTCTTAGATCTTTAGTGGAAAAGTTTCTAGAGAAGGGCAAGAAGTTGTATGCGGCTTTCATGGATTTGGAGAAAGCATATGACAGGGTGGATAGACAAGGATTGTGGAAAGTATTAAGAATATATGGAGTAGATGGGAAGTTGTTGAATGCTGTGAAGAGTATGTATGATGGTGCTAAGGCTGCAGTGCGTGTGGATGGTGAGCTAAGTGAATTTTTGTCTTTGAAGGTTGGGTTGAAACAGGGATGTGTCATATCTCCATGGTTGTTCAGTCTGCACATGGATGGAGTAATAAAAGAGGTACAAGGTAGGATAGTGGATGTTGGAGTGGCCCTGGTGAGAGAGGATAGTGTTTGGAAACTCCCTGTACTGTTGTTTGCAGATGATACTGTGTTGTTGAGTGAAGACGAAGGGGAGCTGCAAGACTTGGTGGATGAGTTTGGGAGAGTGTGTAAGAAACGTAATCTAAAGGTGAATGTAGGGAAGAGTAAAGTGATGGTCTTTGAGAGAGGTGAAGTCAGTGAATGTACAGTGAGGTTGGATGGTGAGGAATTGGAAAATGTGAGTACGTTTAAGTACTTGGGTAGTGTGATGAGTAAGGATGGAGGTTTGGAGGGTGAAGTGCTTGAAAGGGTACAGCAGGGAAGAAAGGTTGCTGGTTCTTTGAAAGCAGTGATAAGAAACTGGGAAGTGAGCATGGAAGTGAAAAAGTTACTACATGACAGTATTGTGATACCAACTCTAACGTATGGAAGTGAAGCTTGGACGTTGTTGGAAGGACACAAGTCAAGAGTGAGAGCAGTGTAAATGAGTTATTTAAGAGGAGCCTGTGGAGTCACATGGAGAGACGGGCTGACGAATGAGGATATAAAGGAGCGTTGTGGTGTGGATGTGGATGTGATAGGAAGCGTTATGAGGAACACACTGAGGTGGATTGGCCATGTGGAGAGGATGGAGGGTGAGAGACTGACGAAGAGAATGTATGTGAGTGAGGTGGAGGGGAGAAGAGGGAGGGGGAGGCTGAGGATGAGATGGAGGGATGGGGTGGAGAGGTATATGAGAGAGGGGGATGTGAGTTGGGAGCAGGGCAGTGAAATGGCAGGGGACAGGGCGACTTGGAGGTGATTTGTTTGTGGCCACCCCAAACAGAATTGAGGCATCTGGCAATAGATAGATAGATAGAAGGCTTTTAGGCCATTATGTATCTTGTTTAACAGAAGAACAGATTGAATATATTCTTTGTGCTTTTGATGAATGATGAGTACCTTATTTGATTCCTAGGAACACAAGATGAAAGTAATG
Source organism: Coenobita brevimanus (assembly GCF_032717465.1). Taxonomy (NCBI): domain Eukaryota; kingdom Metazoa; phylum Arthropoda; class Malacostraca; order Decapoda; family Coenobitidae; genus Coenobita; species Coenobita brevimanus. The sequence goes on along the minus strand of NC_137040.1, from coordinate 16,733,422 downwards.
ACAAATATAATCGATGGTGGTAGGTGGTGGCGGGCCATCATCCACTCGATGTAGTGCTGCCTACTTCTTCCTTCACCTTTATCATTCTCTTTCTGTGTTTGTCCTCCTCTCTCCCTGTTTCTCCCATCTTTCCTGTCACTTTTTATTACTCTTCTGTCCTTTTCAGGTGGCTTTACATTGAGTGACAAGGCTAATGGTTTCCTGTAGGCCATGAAACCATTTACAGTGCTGGGTGTTAACCATATAACCAGCTCATATGTCTTCCCTTCATGTCAACAAGTGGGTTGGTAGAGGGTTAGTGCCCCTCCCCGTAATATGACTAACTCAAAGACAAACAGCCACTCCCTATAGGATTGTGGCATCAGTCATCTAGCGTTTGTTGCAATGACATCATTGGCAGCCAATCAGCAGCCGCAATCAAACACACCTCACTCATTGCCAAGATCTCAGGTGCATACTTCAGACAAACAGGGTATAATTCCCCCTCAAAGTAGGCCAAGCCCAGCATTCTTTCCATTGCCCAAAACATTTTTTGGAGTCGGTTTTTGGTATCTCTTGCAGGTGCTTCGTTGCATTCGTCATGATGTCTTCTTGTCTCAGACTGAGAACCCTTCAGCAGGGTTTTGAGCTTAGGAAATAACCAGTGTCGTACAGAGCCATGTGTGGTGACCTGCGGGATTTTGTGCTTGGCTAAAAATTCCCGAATCAGTTGAGGAGAATCATGGTTCAACTTTCTACTTGCCGCTTTCCAAGGTCTGGTCTCTTCCGCCAAATTGCTTCACGAAGATGACAGATAATGTCAAGGTAGTAATGTTTGTTGACAGTCTGACCTGGTGCGTGTTCGTGATGCCCATGACCACAGTAATCGAACAAAAAATTGTCAACACGTGAGTGCATTTCACCTTGCTGTAGGCCTGTTGTACTTTTTTGGCTGCGGCAACCCTGCATGCTTCGGCTGGGATGACTATGCTTTGGTTTCCGGGTTGTACTCATACACTCAAGTCTCATCTCCTGTGATAGCAGTCTTCAGAAAGTCTGGATCGTTATTTGCACACTCCAACACGTCCAGAGCAATGCTCATCCAAGGGAAGAGATCATGATGAAAACGACGAAGCATCTGCAGCAGATACCATAAACCAACTTTGAATAATGTTTCAGTCAGTGGAATCAATGCTGGGCTACGTTTATCAAATAAGGATCGGCCTACTTTGACAGGGATTAGTGTCCGAGCAGAACAGTAGGGTGTTTCATATTTAGAAATACTCTACAATATGTTCATGTCACGTTTGGCTGTGAACCATTGTCCCCATAAATGATTCCTGGAAAATCCTTCAGAAATTGAAGTGTATTTTGAGGTCGTGCTCATTTGCCACATTTGGGCTGGTGAGATGATTTTTGGTTATCTATGCCAATCATGACTCAGGAATTTGCCAAGCCCTGCCGCTTGAAGCTGGGCAGTAGGTGAGTGCCATTTCAGTGCCCCAGGCAATGTTCAGTGTCTTAGTGTGAGTTGCTGGTGAGGTGATGTCATGGAGTGTGCTTTGCATGTGGGTTCATGCTTGGTGTGTGCAGACCTAATTTTGTTGTCTTATTGCACCTAAATCTACTTAATCTGGATATCCAACTACTTTGGTTATCAGATATTTACTGTTGCCTGGTCGCATTTTTCATTTGGCTGATAACACCAATTCTGGCTTTCTTTACAGGTCAGTTGAAGTCGTGTCTCGTTTTGTGTGGCTTGTCAAATAACCCAGTTTTCAGATTTTTCTTCGGCTTGTCTTCCTTCCAAACAAGATGTTTTGCTCGTTTTTATGTGGCGTCATAAGGACCAGAAGGCACCTATTTCGAAGGTGGCAAAGGTAATTTGAGAGAAGCTGGAGGAAGTATGGAGGCGGACCAACCTCTCTGTGAAAACAAAGGCAACCTGAGGAAGCAGAGTAGGCAGCTCCATGAACAGTACATGGCACTGAGGAAGGACGTGACACAGAACACAGCAGCTGCTAAGATGAAGTGGGAGATATGGAAGGGTGACGTGGAGAAATATTTGACATTTCATCGGCTGATATCATGGAGACAAGAATCCCAGAGGAGTATAAGGAGTTCCTTCGTTGGCAGCGGGAGGTCCAGGGAGCTGTTCCATTACAAGAATCGACAGAATCCATGCTGCTGCTGCAAGGAAAGTTCCAATGGAAATGTCGAAAGTAGCAAGAAAAGGAAAAAATGAAGATGAAATGAGTGCAGTGCTCCAGGAGGTGACATGGGAAGGGATGTTGACATCATCATCCAGTGTGTTGTTTTCTGAAGACAAATCTGTTTCAACATCTTCATCTTTAATGGCACCCAGAAGAGGGAGGATGAAGAGCACCTTGTGCCCATCCTTGACAACTACATGGGAAAGAAATAACCTCTCTGATCAGCAGGCATTGGCCAGCTGTGTTGCATGTGCTGGCAGTTCGGGGCTGAATGTCATGTAACTTTCGGCTTCATGCTTAGTTGTAATTCAAATGAGGGGGAAGAGCCAGAAGCTGCTCGCTCAAGAACTCACAACTTTGATTTTCAGGAGTCTGCTTCCTTTGGTTTTTCACTGGGATGGAAAGGTGCCCCCCAAAGCTGTTACAGGGAGGATCTTGGAGGACAGAATAGCAGTGTTGGTGACGGTGAAAGAGTTCAAGGAGATTCTCGTCATCTCATTTGCAGTAGACACAACCGGACAGCAGGTAGCCACCAGGGGGCTGAAACTGTTGGACGAATACAGCATCTCAGATCGGTTTGTTGGACTTCGACACCACATTGGGACGCTTATTAGTGTCTGTATTCGAATCATGCAATTTTTAAAAAGGCCACTCTTCTGGCTCGCTTGCAGGCATCACCTTCATGAACTGATCCTGAAAGATGTGTTTGAGCTCTGCTTGGGTTGCCAAGTTGCCAAAGTGGCCTATAAATCCCATCTTTTTGGAGGTTTCAGGACCAGTGGAACAACATAGACCGGATGAGCTTCAAAACTATGACTGTGAGTGCTGATGACCTATGAGGAGATTGGGAAGAGCGCTGTTGTGTTTTTATGATGGACTGCATTGACAATGTTTTTCGCAACCCTCATCCATATGAGCACAAAGAGCTGCTAAGGCTTTGCCATCTGTACCTTGGGGGAGAGATGCAGGAATGAGTTGGTGTTACATTTCAAGCCCCAGGTGAATACCATCAAGCAAGATGCATGGCTAAGGCTATCTATGCTCTCAAGATCATGCTACTCACAGACCAGGTTGATTTGAAGGCCACAGAATGATGAAGGTTGATGAGAGTGGCGAAATTTGTTAGCCATATCTACATCAAGTATTGGCATGAAGCTCTCATATCAGGCAGGGCCCCCAAGAATGATTTGGACTTTCTCAAGGACCTCCTAAACTACCTGGACCAGGTGGTGGCATCAGTGGCAGAGAAGGCCCTTTGACGTCACCTCTGGTATCTCAGCGTGGAGGCTGTCTCCCTGGTCTTCCATGATGAAAGACTTAAACCTGAGAGCAGACAAAGAATGCTGGAAAACCTTTGCCAGCCAACCAGGAAGTGTCTGAAGAGGCTGGAGGGAAAAAGTCCCAGCATCTCTGTCACCGCCACCCTGTACAGATTTGTGACCAGCCGAACGAAAGAAATGCTAGGGTGGCTGACTGCTGAGGCTGAAGTTCTGCAGGAGGTCCCAGAGGCCATCTACACCCCAGACCTCAATGTCCTGGTCAAAAATTTGAAAGTTATAATGATGTTCCAGAATGAGGAATTGCAATGATCCAGAGGCTCAACACACGATGCAAGAACGAAGAGCAGAAACAGTTCCTTCTAAAAATCGTGCACCATGACAGAAAAACGGTTCGGAGGACAAAGGCGAGAGTGGCACAAAGGTTTACCTAACTTCATTGGAGTCCACGTTGAGATTGCCGTTTTTGCATAAACTTCACTAGTAAAGTTCCGCTTTCTGTCACTTTTTCTCTGTTACTGTAAAAATGTGCCAACAAGAGTGACCCTTAACCCGAGGCATCCCATCAACGTGTGGGTATGTCGCAACATTTTGTCACAGCTAGTCACGTTGGCGTACTGGTATGTCGTGCAATTGCAAGGTTCATAATTTGCACAATTTTCAATTTTTGTGAGTGATTTTTCATACGTATACACGGGACACCTTCCTCTATTCCTCTGCAAGATGCCAGGCAGGGACAATGCCTTACACAGCATACCCCCCCCCCGGCACGCCATTATCTCGGCAATTCACCTGTTACCAGTGACCTCGCCAATAAAGACATTCAGGGCCAGAGTGATTCCCCAATCGATGACAATGTGGAGGACAAAGTTTACATAGCATTAGAGGAAGAAACAGTCAGAAATGATGATCAAGTAATGTTGCCAAAAAAGGTCAGGTATGTTGATGAGTTAGTGAGTGAAACAATGCTTATAATGCCTATATTACTGTTCGAAAACCAATATACTCTCATACTACATATAAATTCGTACCAAATAAATAAATAAATACCGTTTATGAGTGGTGTGAAATAGTTACCCTCCCATAGAACTCCTTTTCTTTGGAGCCAGCCTGATAGAAAATCCAGTAGGGTAAGGAGGCACTCCTACATGTATCGAGTATTTTAAACCTCAGATGAGCGATTTTTCTATGAATTTTCGATGTTTCTCACCAAAAGCGGAGGTTTTAGCCAAAATTTTTTTTTCCCAAAATAGCTCGGGATTGGGGGGTGTCAGAGGTGCGAAATAACGCGGGACGTGACGTGACGGGTCATCGCGGAAAAAATTGGATTCTTTTTTTACTCAAATGGGATAATGAGCCGATCAGTATGCATTGTTACCACAGTTTTCATATCTGTGCTATATACTGATAAACACCCTACTGAACAGGTTAGCTATTTATTTATTTTAGAGCCTGAGATTGAATATTTTCTGAACAGACCTCATATACCCAATCCATACTCGCACTGTCTCATGCTCTCACCTCTCCATTTGGTCTCAGTCAATCCACATATGTCCACTTTTGCTTCCTCAAGCACCTGGGCAATCTCTCTTTCACCTCATCGGTCGTGCCCCTCCCGTTCCAAGTAGCAGTCCTCACTATGTCCTTTGCTTAGTCCGTAGTTGTCATCATTAAGTCCATGTTTGCAGCATTTTGTTTGCCTTCTTAGTTAATTGGTTTTTGGGGAGGGGCACTGACCCTCAGCCAACCTGCATGTTGACATGTAGGGAACACATGTGGGTTGGTTATTTGGCAGCACCTAGCGTATTACCTGTAAATGATTTACTAGCTTACAGGGAATCATTAGCTTGTCACTGAATGTACAGTAACCTCAGAGTAGCACTACACTGTGTGAGTGGATGATGGGCACCCCCACTTACCCAGCAGGCAGCCGACACTCAGCAGATGACGCATACCGTTGCTCAGTCTAGTAGAGAAGTACTGATATCAAAATTTTGACCATTACCGATACTGATACCAGTGAGGAAGGGAGGTGCCTGCCGTCTGAGGGCTGTGGCAGGGCCCTGAGCCGCTGATGTGAGGCTACCAACCAGTCTTGCACATGTCCATGGTGGTAGATGTGGCTCATTACCAAAGGATGTACTGTATTACTATGCACCATGTATTATTTTTAATATGATACTAAATAATTGGATATTACCAATAATTTATTTTTCATCCCTACAAAACATCCAAATTCTATTTAACAAAATAACTTCCAGTGCACTGAATTCCTTTTAATTATCGGTAGTATCGGCAGAAAATCAGCCAATACCGATACTTTCCAAATGGGCCGATACCACCGATACCGATACATCGGTACATCTGTACAGTCTAGGCACTGTCCATTTTTCTACGCAACGGTTTTCCATGATCTTTATACAGGTCCAGCAGGGTGGTAGACACACGTGAGTTTGTTATTGTTTATGATCATAACATAAGATCTTCAGCCGTGTCATGAATACACAGCAGGTCCAGCAGGGCAGTAGACACACATAAGTTTGTTATTGTTGATGATCATAACGTATGATATTCAGCTGTGTTGTGCTACTGTTTCTTAACGATGAGTCGTTACATGTTTCTTGTAATAATGTTTATTTTTGTTTTGATGGACAAATACATGAAATGGATGTAAAATAAAGCATATCGATATTTAAGGAAGGAAAGAATAATAACCGTCCCAGTACAGAGATGGTAGACTCAGCCCACCAATTTTTTATTCTATTTGACTATATTACAGCGTCTCTTCCTTGTAGAAGTGAATAAACTAATGTTGTTATAATTTCTCCCTTCCTTTTAGTGACAAAGAGGGCACATAAAATGGCCGAGGTTTAGTTGACCGACTTTGATGTCGAAAATTAAATAATCTGGTGAAAAGTGGCAATTTTTCCTTGGTTAGTGCTATCGGGAATTAGCCCATCCACGCTCAACACATCTTCATCTGCCACTCTAGCCAGTCTTTGCTTTATTTCTAGTAAGGATTTTTGGTATTGCAGCTCGTTATAACAGTTTTAATGTCTTCTCTGGTACATGTTTATTGCGTTATGCTGTTTTAGCACTTGTAAACACTCTTCATTTAATTTTGGGTAGGGCCTGTTTGGTGTTTTAGTCCTTTCCGATTGGGTAGGTACAGCTTCAGCCAAGTGTAAGTATCCACCTTCTCCCAGCCAAACCGTATATGTGGCACCGTCGCAACTGTGGATTTGAAAGGTGAAGCAAGGCAAGACTCATCAATCTGAGTCATATCAGTTAATTTAGCTAGCGGGATGGTAATAAAAGGCAGTGTTTCTCATTTATGATAGAGATGGGCATAGAACATTATTGTTATATAACACTCGTAATTATAGTCACCTATACTATTCACGCGGTATCTTTATGTGCGTATAATGCTCATGCCATTTTAGTAGGAGATGGAATCACATAATATGTATCGTTTTCAGGCGTATCATTAACAATATTTCGTCTCTAGGTTCCCATTCTGCAGAACCTCGACAAAAGTCGTTCAGAGCGATAACACACACACACACACACACACACACACACAGGTCATGTGTTTCTAACTTGTTGAGCTTTTACTCAAGAGCGATTGACGTGGTACAGGAGAGAGATGGTCGGGTGGATTGTGTGTACTTAGACTTAGAGAAGGCCTTTGACAAGGTACCCCATAAGAGACTAATGTGGAAACTATAATATATAGGAGGACCGAAGGGGAAACTTCTGGAATGGATGAGAGACTTTTTGAGAGACAGACAAATGAGGACAGTAATAAAGGATAGAATGTCTGGATGGAGGGAAGTAACAAGTGGAGTCCCTCAAGGCTCGGTGTTGGCGTCAGTAGTGTTCCTGATTTACGTAAATTATATGGTAGATGGAGTGAACAGTTATGCAAGTCTGTTTGCTGATGATGTAAAGATCTTGAGGAAGGTAGAGGTTGAGGAGGATTGTAAAATGCTGCAGGAGGATCTGGATAGGATACATGATTGAAGCCGGACTTGGGAAATGAAATTTAATTTAAAGAAATGTAAAATATTGGAAATGGGTAAAAGTACCAGGAGGCCATCACTGAATTATTTGTTGGGTAATGAATTTATCACAAAAATGAGAGAAGAGAAAGATTTGGGAGTGCTGGTCCAAGATAGTTTGTCACCAGAAAAGCACATTAACAAGATGTTGGAGAGACTTATAAACTCTTGACTAACATAAGAGTAGCATTTCATTATATGGATGAGGAGGTGATGAAAAAATTAATAGTGGCCATGATCCGCCCCAGGTTAGAATATGCAGCGGTAGTGTGGTCCCCACACAAAAAGAAAGATATAAATAAGATTGAGAGAGTACAAAGAACAGCAACCAAGATGGTCCCCAGTCTGGCAGACCTGTCATACAGAGAGAGGCTGGAAAAGTTGGACTTGCCTTCCTTAGAGGAAAGGAGAAAGAGGGGAGACATGATTGCAGTGTTCAGGACCATGGTGGGAGTAGATAAAATTGACAAAGAAGATCTGTTTGTATGGGATAAGAGAGTAAGAAGAGGACGCGGAATGAAATTGAAAAAGTCAAGCTGCTTGAAGGATATCAAGAAATATAGCTTTCCTTATGGAAGTATAGACTTATGGAATAGCCTGGACAAAGAGATCGTCCAGTCTAAAAATTTAAATGAGTTTAAAGCTAAATTTGACTTATTGAGAAACAGCGACGGAAACCCACGAGCATAGCACATTCCGTGTACATCACAATTAGGTATATTAGGTAAATACATAAATATTTGGAACGACTTAGACGAAGAGGTGGTGCATGAGAAAAACATTCATGTGTGTAAAGGTAGACTTGATAAATGTGGATTTGGAGACAGGACAACACGAGCATTGCTCAATTCCTGTATACTACAAATAGGTAAATACAAATAGGTTATACACACACACACACACACACACACACACACACACACACACACACACACACACACACACACACACACACACTCACTCACTCACTCTCGATGATCCAACTCAGGTTGATGAGTCGTGCCCTGCTTCACCTCTTGTATCCATGAGTGCGACGGTGCCAAATGTCTGGTTTGGCTGGAAGAGGGTGGATACTTACACTTGGTCGCAGCTGTACATGTCCCACTGGAACGCTCCTCTATTTTTTCCATTGATTCTTAACTTCACAGTTCGACCTTTCACGTTTCGCGACGTTTTGGCGGAACATCCAACCGGCGAAAAATGAGGAAATACTGTACATAGCCAGTATGCTTCTGCCATATCTGTATGGATGTGTATAATATTAGATTACAGTAATTTTGTAATTTTACAGAGTTGGATATGCAATTTAATCAAACTTTCAGTGAAAAATACTTCCTTTCAGTTTTATTTTTATATAGAGCAACATGCATTCTTCATTTACAGGACAAATATGGGAAGGAGAATCTTCAGTAGCATTTTCAGTTCTAAGCCAGCAGAATTCAATGACCTGTTCTTAAGCGGTCGCATGGCATATGCTATTGACCTTGATGATGACGTGGCAGAAAGCGACATTCCTACAACTATTATTCGCTCCAAGGCTGATCTCGTTGGTATTGAGGTATGTCTGATGGAATACAGTACTGTACATTATAGATGGCATCACAGTTGCAAGTATTTGAATAAATAAGAAGCATTTATTAAGCCAAAAATTATAACCTCTGGAAGAAGATAGGGCACCTAGGAAGGACAGCTTGCAGCTGTACTTTCAACTGTGATAAAATGCAGTAAGGTTAAGGGGACCATCCTGATCTGGTCAGATGTTAAGGTAAGAAGTGCACTAAACACAGCTTTCCTTGTACAGCCGTATGAAATCTCATCTTAAGTATTATGAAACTGGGACATAATAGCATAGCAGTCCTGGGAAATAAAAAAGAAAGGCCCTGGCAGACTATTTTGCCAGGCCATTGGATGAATGCACATTCTTATTCCTTCCCCTTCTCTTAGCTCATCAGTATATCAGTAGTCTGTGAAGGTTCATGTGAGGAGGGAAAACTTGTGAGAAGACATCTTGTACTTTTTGCACAAATATGAACTTTCACAGTCATCATTATTTATTTTATTTTATTTTTTTAAATACAGTATAACCATTTTTTCCAGGATCCTACACAGGTTTTTGAAGTGGGGGAATTGGGGTAGGATGATTCTTATAAAATAGTTAGAACTGAAATAAAGACAAAGTATCATGTTTGCTAAAAGCAGTGTGTATTATTGTTCTTTTTAAATGGATATGTCTGGTGGTAATGTATATATATTTACCCATGTACAGCATGTACAGTGTTGGCATTAATAGCTATTAAATTAATCTCTCCTCAGAATTTGCAAGCAACATTCACAACAAATGATATAGTGATTCAGAAGCTGACTCAGATCTTGTCATATCTTCGCACTGGACGTGCCAATAAAAAGCAGAAGAAGAAAGACAAAGGGAAGAATGACTCAGTAAGTACTGTACTGTTGTATGGTAATGATGAAGGAAGGAAAGTCTTGGGATTAGTTATCTTGTGCCAGTTGCTGGTATTGGGCCATTCATCAATTTAACATTTTGTACACTATTATTTTTGTTGATATAACACAGCAGAATCTTCATACAACCCGAGATAGATTATGCAGAACCTCGTGCAAAATCAAATTAACTCTGAAACGTGACATATATTTACAGTAGATGTACTTTTTGCACAAATATGAACTTTCACAGTCATCATTATTTATTTTATTTTATTTTTTTAAATACAGTATAACCATTTTTTTCAGGATCCTACACAGGTTTTTGAAGTGGGGGAATTGGGGTAGGGTGATTATTATAATATAGATTATTATAATATAGATTGTGTCCCCCCCCCCCGCCACAGGGGGGGGACACAATCTGGCCGCCTATGGGGTGGTACTACTACTTCGCGGCCAGGTTGTGTTAGGAAGAATACTGCCACCGTATTCCCTGCGTATCATAAAAGGCGACTAAAAGGGGCGGGGTGAGGGGACTAGGGACCCCCCTCCTCTGTGTTTTATTTCCCATGTGGATGTAGTACGATTGAGACTAAAAGGGAGGAGATTGGGAGAATGTTTGTGAGAAGAAAGTTGGATGTGTTAGCTTTGAGTGAAATGAAGATGAAAGGGAAGGGTGAGTCTATGTTTGGAAGTGTGAATGGAAGATTGTCAGGTGTTGATAGAGGAAGAGCAAGAGAAGGTGTGGCCTTGTTAGTGAGTCCGGAAGTACAGCAGTGTGATTGAATGGAAGGAGGTGTCATCGAGACTGATGTGGGTGTAAGCGAAATCTGAACGTGAGTTGTGGGTGTTTGCGAGTGCATATGGGCCTGGTAGTGAAAGGGATGAAGAAGAGAGGGAGTCTTTCTGGAATGATGTTGATGAGTGTCTGCAGAGTTTTGGAGCGAATATGAATGTGGTAATGATGGGAGATCTGAATGCTAGAGTGGGAAATGTAGCAGTTGAAGGTGTAGTTGGTATGCATGGTGTGCCTGGAAGAAATGAAAATGGGGAGCGAATGATAATGATGTGTGTTGAGCGAGAGATGGTGATTGGAAATACGCTGTTTGAGAAGAAAGATATTTATAAGTATACATGGGTGAGACAGGAGGGTAGAAGGGTTGTTGATAGAGCTTTGATGGACTATGTGGTTGTGTCTAGGAATGTAATAGGAAGATTGTTGGATGTGAGAGTTCTGAGAGGGGAGGGTGGAGGTATGTCTGACCACTACCTGGTGGAGGAAAAGTTAAGAGTAGGTAAGAGATGGGTGAGAGCTAGGAGAGTTAGGTGTGGCAGGGAGGTTTTGAAAGTGAGTGAGTTGGATAAAAGAGAGAAAAAGATAGAGTATCAGGAGAAATTGAAAGATGAGTGGAACGCAGTGAAAGATCGGGAAAATGGCAGTGTGGAGGAGGAATGGCAGTTATTTAAGAGTGCTGTGGTGGGGCATGCAGAAGAGGTGTGTGGTGTGAGACGTGTGGGTGGTGGTGTAAGAAAAGGAAGTGAATGGTGGTGCGAGGAAGTAAGTATGGCTGTGGCTGAGAAGAGACGTGCATATGAAGTGTGGCTGCAGAGGAAGGATGAGATGTCATATGAGAGGTATAAGGAAAAGAGGAATAGGGCGAGAAGGGCTGTGCGTGATGCTAAAGTGGCAGCAGATGAGAGGTGGGGTAGGCGGCTGACAGAGAATTTTCAACAGAATAAGAAAATGTTTTGGAAGGAGGTGAAAAGGGTGTGAAAGGGAGAGTCTGGGAAGGAAGAATGAGTAAAAGCAGATGATGGAAGGATGTTAATTGAGATGGATGCAGTAAGGAAGAGATGGGCAGAGTATTTTGAAAGATTGTTAAATGTAGAGAAGGAAAGGGTGGCTAAGATTGTGATGGATGGAAGGGTGCAAGGAATAAATGTGTTGGGAGAGTTGAATGATTCTTTGGTCACGAAGGAGGAAGTGGAGAAGGCAGTAAAGGAGATGAAAACAGGGAAAGCTGCAGGTATGGATGGGTGTGCTGTGGAATGCCTGAAAGGTGGTGGAGTGACTATTGTTGTTTGGTTAGTAAGATTGTTGAATGTGTGCTTTGTGAAAGGTATGGTGCCAGTTGACTGGGCAAGTGCTTGTGTGGTCCCGTTGTATAAAGGCAAGGGTGATAAGTATGAATGTACTAGCTTTAGGGGTATAACGGCTGTATTCTTAAACATTTCCTTCCCTTGTAGAGGCTTGGGAAGGAAATCTTTAGCCGAATTGGTATTCTTAAAAAAATCCTTCCCTTCCGGGGCCGCGCAAAGGGAAAGATTTTTCCTCTGGGCAGCAGAAATTATTGGAACTTGAAGGAATTCCTTGACCCTTCTCTTCAAAAATTCCTTCATAAATTTTGTACTTTCTGTTGTGGTTCATTGTCTTATATATATTTAAAATGTTGACAGAAGTTACTGTATAATTTTATTGATGCAGTTTACTTTGCTATACTAATGTTTAAGCGCTATTTGTGCCTCTTTAAAAGTGTTACCCATGTTGGCTGAGACAATAAGTCAGACATAAACAGAGCAGACGACGTACTACCTCCGATATTCATCCAGTCTTTTATGATCTGACACTGACAAATCTTATACATTATGGCCAGGGTCAAACGAGGATTCATTTCAAGAAACATTTTGGTTGTTAATTTGCCTGAAAAAGGAAAATCTGCCGTCAAGGTCACACATGTGGTTCGGCTCATGTCTTCCAGCTGGAAAAAAACAAGTGAGCGCCGCCATGCGAGTACACGAGACGGACGTTAACAAGTGATTCTTACACTTACTAATAACAACATTAAGCGTAATAATATTCCTCGAATATAATTTATCACATTATTGTCTTGAGGAGTGAACACGCTGCGGTGTTGGCCAGAATGGCATTTATGGCTGAATACAAACCAACAGTATACTGTAGATGTGGTGGCGACCTCCCATGTCTCAAATGTGTTGTGCTTTCATTATCCAGCACGAGATATGCGTGTTTTGATGTATTAGTTTATAAATTTAATGCTCCATCATACCAAATATCGGCAGGATGGGTCATTTTAGTTTAACAGGGCTACCAACCTGAACATTTTTCCTTCCCTTCCAAGGAAATCTTTACGCATACTGAAGGGAAAGAAAAATCCTTCGAAGGGAAGGAAAAGTTTAGGGAAGGAATTATTTTTAAGAATATGGCCGTAAGTGTGTTGAGTGTTGTAGGTAAGGTGTATGGTAGAGTGTTAATTATGAAAGTTAGAGAGGGTACAGAGGGAGTGATTGGTGATGAGCAATGTGGCTTTAGGAGAGGGAGGGGATGCGTGGATCAGGTGTTTGCAGTGAGACAAGTGTGTGAAAAGTATTTAGCGAAAGGCAAGGATGTGTTTTGGGCGTTTATGGATTTAGAGAAAGCGTATGATAGAAATGATAGGGAGACTTGTGGACTGTTTTAAGATTGTATGGACTTGATGGCAGGTTACTAAAAGGGGTGAAAAGTTTTTATGTAAATAGTAGAGCGTGTGTAAGAGTGGGAAATGCTGAGTGATTGGTTTCCTGTGAGAGAGGGGCTGCGACAGGGATGTGTGATGTCGTCTTGGTTGTTTAATATTTACATGGATGGTTTTGTAAGGGAGGTGAATGCAAGAGTTTTAGGTGGAGGTCTGAGTCTGGTGAATGTTGATGGTGGAGAGTGGAATCTGAAGCAGCTGCTGTTTGGAGATGATACTGCCCTGGTGGCTGATTCAGAGGAGAGATTGAGACAGTTGGTAGAGGAGTTTGGAAGGGTGTGTGAAAGGAGGAAATTGAAAGTAAATGAGAATAAGAGTAAAGTGATGAAGTGTACGAGGTTGGTAGATTGTAGGGGGATGAATATAGTTTTGAATGGCTAGTTGCTTGAGGAGGTAGAGTGTTTTAGATATCTAGGGTCACATGTTGCTGTGGATGGAAGAATAGATGCAGAAGTGAAGTTTAGAATAAATGAAGTAGGAAAGGTGCTGGGAGGAATGAAAAAAGTGTTTAGATGTCGTTTGCTTAGAATGGATGTCAAGAGAAGGCTGTATGAGGATGTTGTGGTACCGACTACATTATATGCGGCTGAAACATGGAATATGGGTGTAGCGGAGAGGAAAATTTTGAATGTAATGGAGATGAGGTGTCTGAGGAGTATGTGTGGAGTGACGCGTATGGATCGGGTGCGGAATGTTGAAGTGCGAAGGAGAACTGGAGTTGTTCGGGAGATGGCTGGTAGAGTTGAGCAGAAGATGTTGCGATGGTTTGGGCATATGGAGAGAATGGATAATGAGCGATTGGTGAAAAAGATAACTAGATCTGATGTGAGAGGTGTAAGGCTGAGAGGAAGACCACGAATAGGATGGATGGACAGTGTGAAGAGAGCGCTGGATGCGAGAGGGATGTCTGTTGAGCAAGGAAGAGTGGCTGTGCGTGACAGAAATAAATGGAGAGAAATTGTGAATAAGTGATGACGCAGCCCTGAGGGGATATTCTCCCGCATCTGGTCTGATCAGCTATTTCAGGTCAGGTGTGTGTAAGGGGATGAGTCTGTTATGATGTGGCAGGGGTAAACCAGCTCTGCTGTTGGGCCCTGCTGCGGATGTCACTGATTGCATTGCACAGTTGACCCTTGTGCGGTGTGGTGCGGTGAGGATCTGTCCGTTCTCCCCTTTGGGGCTAAGATGCGAATGAATGTGTTTGAATGGATGAGTAAATGGGGAGTGTGTCGTCCTGTCTCGGCTGCCTCCCTTTCCTTGGGGAAAGCAGCCAAGGTATATAGTTAGATAGATTACAAATATGTCTGCCTTCAGACACCCAAGGCAATGTGTTTAGATATGATCTCACTGACTGGACACATCAGTGCATACTGCTTTCTAACCTAACCTAACCAATTAGTTTTGCCCCCTAATACTCCCCATAAAAATTTTAATCACCAAGGATTGTCACAAAGCCTCTTGAAAGTCTTAATTACCAATCAAGCAAAAACTACCTAAACAACATGTGAATAATGGCTGCCCAGCATCACGCATATTTTGCCAGGAATCACTTTTGGCGCTCATTTAAAAAAAAAAGAAAAAAAAAATGCAGTGTAAAACTATTTTTGAAAGCCATTAGTCATCAACAATGAAGGAAAAAAAAAAGCTATATAGAATGTGTCAGCATGGAGTGATTGTGTATTTCTCACTTCTCAGATACACAAGAATGCAGTAATCATGAATAATAAGCAAGTCAGCCACGCAGTATAATTTGTATGACAGTATAATTCACGAGAACTGAACTCACATAATTATCTTACCTAACTATGTATGTCAACGCCTAGTGCCTTCACATCTCGTAAGATCAGAATTTTCTCAACCAAAGAGCGTCAGTTCATAACAAACATCGGGCATAAGGCCTTCCCCCCCCATCACACGTTGCACTAAAGACGAAGTATGAATCTTACTGCCCCTTTATCATTAACTTTTATTTTCCAGCAAAGAAAACTATCCACATCATAAACACTATCTATCTATCTATTGCCAGATGCCTCAATCCCGTTTGGGGTGGCCACAAACAAATCGCCTCCACGTCGCCCTATCCCCCACCATTTCACTGCCCTGCTCCCAACTCACACCCCCCTCTCTCATATACCTCTCCACTCCATCCCTCCATCTCATCCTTGGCCTCCCCCTCCCGCTTGCCCCCTCCACCTCACTCACATACACTCTCTTCGTCAGTCTCTCACCCTCCATCCTCTGCACATGGCCAAACCACCTCAGTGTGTTTCTCATAACGCTTCCTATCACATCCACATCCACACGACAACGCTCCTTTATATCCTCATTCATCAACCTTTCTCTCCATGTGACTCCACAGGCTCCTCTTAAAAAACTCATTTCCACTGCTCTCACTCTTGACTTGTGTACTTCCAACAACGTCCAAGCTTCACTTCCATACGTTAGAGTTGGTATCACAATACTGTCATGTAGTAACTTTTTCACTTCCATGCTCACTTCCCTGTTTCTTATCACTGCTTTCAAAGAACCAGCAACCTTTCTTCCTTGTTGTACGGTCAAGCACTTCACCCTCCAAACCTCCATCCTTCCTCATCACACTACCCAAGTACTTAAACGTACTCACATTTTCCAATTCCTCACCATCCAACCTCGCTGTACATTCACTGACTTCACCTCTCTCAAAGACCATCACTTTACTCTTCCCTACATTCACCTTTAGATTCTGTTTCTTATACACTTTCCCAGACTCATCCACCAAGCCTTGCAGCTCCCCTTCGTCTTCACTCAACAACACAGTATCATCTGCAAACAACAGTACAGGGAGTTTCCAAACACTATCCTCTCTCACCAGAGCCACTCCAACATCCACTACCTTACCTTGTACCTCTTTTATTACCCCATCCATGTACAGATTGAACAACCATGGAGACATGACACATCCCTGTTTCAACCCACCTTCAAAAAGAAATCACTTTACTCTTCCCTACATTCACCTTTAGATTCTGTTTCTTACACACTCTCCCAAATTCATCCACCAAGCCTTGCAGCTCCCCTTCGTCTTCACTCAACAACACAGTATCATCTGCAAACAACTGTACAGGGAGTTTCCAAACACTATCCTCTCTCACCAGAGCCACTCCAACATCCACTACCTTACCTTGTACCTCTTTTATTACCCCATCCATGTACAGATTGAACAACCATGGAGACATGACACATCCCTGTTTCAACCCACCTTCAAAAAGAAAAAACTTAGTTCACCTGACTCATATCTGTCTGATTATTTACATTTAAGCTCCCACATCACATGCCATTCCGTCCAACAGTTTTACATTTTCATTTTGAATAATTTCTTTCCTTTTGTTCATGGCACTTTCAGTGTGTTTACGTATAACTAAAGTTACTTTGGATCCTCATGTTCAAGAGTTCTGAGAGGAAATGAGGAGCAAGGAAATAAGCACATAAACTTCTCGTCACAGCGACCATCTACACAACACTGAGGCAGGCTGTGGCAGGTGGTATGGGACATGGGTCACATGAGCCGGGTTGGGTCAACGAAGCCAATCAGTGACCAACAAAAGCATAACACACGAGTTGTATCTGGAAATCCAATACCAGAATGCACCCATTTCCCACAGTTTCTTTTGCGCAGTTGAGTGTTGTTACTGTGCTATTAAGTAATTATGGGAGAAATTAAATGCCCATGTTATTGTAAGATTGTTGTTTTGTTTTGTCTTAAATTGTGACTCTACTGTATAACTTAACTGTAATTGATGGCATATATGAAGCACAAGCATGTAAGACACACCAGTTTTGGTAGTCATATTCTCGGACATAAATGACCATCAGAAATGCAGTACAGCACACCCTCATTATTTGATGAACCAGTATCAGCTGAATACAGTAGCTTATATGATGGCGAAAAAGTTAGGACCTTTTTTCAGTATACGATAGAATTTTCACTTGTAAGTGATTATGATCCTGTAAGAAGCCTCACTGGTTGATATGCAATCGCTGTTTTCGTTTATACTGTATGATCACCTTCATGCAAGTCTACAGTCATTTGTTTGTTTCAAGGCCCATCCATCCATCCATCATCTAACCCTGTGTCACCCAATGAGGAGTGTAGGAACCCGGGGCTAGGCGAGTTGGTCCTGACATTTAAGATGAGAGTGACCAGACTCACTCATCCCTGAGTGGCATTACGTGAACAGTATACCCCAACCACCCTTTGGAAATAAACCTACACAGGCTCAATGTGATTGGAGCATCTTAATTACCCACTAAACCACCAGGCGGCATAATTTGGTTACTTTGTATATGGTTACCACCCAGCGTAGTCAATCGTTTCCTGGTGTAGAGGAAACCATTTGGCTTGTCACTCAATGTAGAGTCACCCATAGGCAAAAGGAAGAGAAAAGAATGAAGGAAAGTAAGACAGAAGAGGGAGTGTCACTCAATGTAGAGTCACCCATAGGCATAAGGAAGAGAAAAGAATGAAGGAAAGTAAGACAGAAGAGGGAGTGTTAAGCCACCCGTAAGCAGAAGAAAGAGGAAAGAATGAAGGAAAGAAATGTGTAGTGTATCCTTGTGTATGACACTGGGGGGGGGGGGCTAGGTTTACAATGGATGAGGTAAGAGGAAGGATTGGAGTGTATTGGTGTTGTGATCAGGAGCGGTAGATTGAGATGGTTTGGGCATGTGGAGAGGATGGGGGATGATAGTTGGATGCAGAAAATGAAAAGTGTAAACATTGAGGGTAGGGTTGCGAGAGGCAGACTGAAAAAGACCTGGGATAAGGTCATTGAGTGTGGCCTCAGGGATAAGGGACTGAACAGGGAGGCTGCCCAAGATCGAGCAGCATGGAGAGCTGTGATTAGGTGACCAAGGTTGATGCATGCAAGCATGTCTGACCCTTTAGAAATGAAGTAAATGTGGAATTTGCATTTGTCACTATCGGGCGTTTTAATGTCACTGACGGAACAATAGTGTGGTGTTGGAGTTCAAGCAGCAGGTGAAATGCAGTGAAATGAAATGTCTACCAGTTTAGGTGAATTGGAAACTTGGTTTTTTACTTTTTCATTTGGGCGATCCTTGAACAGAAACATACCCCTATCAAACCCACGTTATAACTGACTCATTTATAATAAATTGTTATACAGTGAATTTTTTCAGAACGCATCCTCATCTTAAAAAGAGGGCATGCTGTACTTGCTGGAGGTGAGACATAGGTGAATGATGCTAAATCTGGTACACCTATCATGCTCACTAGCACATGTTTATTTTAGAATATGTAATACACTGGGAAAGTTCTGCAACTAGGTAACCATATTGATGAGTTATCTTGGTGTACTTAAATTGCCACCAGCCATCACCATTCACCCTTTCCGCCATCAGCATTATCAGCATTAACTTATTAGAGTAGGAGCCCAGACCATTTATTCACATGAAAGATGGCAAAAAGTTTGATACAATGAATATCAGGATTGACCCTCAAACATTTATTTTCTGCATTGCTGCCGGGATGCAGCCGAGGGGTTAACCCTTAGGTACCCCACAGTGGGGGGGTTGAAAATGACATTTATTCACACAAACGCCAGCAGCTTTGAAATAGTTTAAAATGGTCAGCAGGAGTCTCCTGACTACTGAATGGAAAACGACAGCAGTTTTTGGTGGAACTTTGCCCCTGACAAGAAGCCCCACCCCTGGGGTAAAAAGGACATTTATTTATACGCAGAGCCACTGGGCTGGAAATGGTCTCAAATTGTTCCCAGGAGTTCCCTTGATACTAAATGCACAGCAATAGCAATTTTGGACGGAGCTTTGCCCCCCACAGCAACCCTCTCCCACCCCCTGGGCAAAAACAACATTTATTCATGCAAAAAGCGGCAAGGCAGGAAATGGTCCCAAATTGCCCCCAGGAGTTCCCTGTATACTAAATGCACAGCAACAGCAATTTTCAGTGGGGCCTTGCCTCTGACAGCAACTGTACCCCACCCAGAGACAGATGGTGCATATATTTATTCAAACAGCCACAAATATGGAAATAGCCTAACATTGCCCCTTTTAGGTTCCCCAGAAGGATAACAATATTAATCACTAAACAAAAGCACATTAAAGTCAACCATATAAGTTACTTTATCATCATCGTCGTCATCCAGACCTCCTTTCCCACCCTAGGGCAGGGTGAGGAATAGCAATGTCCAGACAGGCCAAATTTGCCCAGTGCAATGGGCCATGCCTCCATTAACTTATCATTTGAGCAACCGGAATCCTGGCTCTATCGGATATGCCAAAAACATTCACCACGTTCTGTAACTTCACACAAATGTATCCGACTGAGTCACTCTGGACGCCGCCACATTAAAAAGGGGTGCCATATCTCTAATCATGCACTTCTCACAACATTCATCCAGCCAGCTCGATCTCTTGTCAGTTCCCTAACCTCACCGACTTCCAAACCTCTTTTCCTCACACACTCATCAACCATATCTCTCCACCTTCTGCTTGGCCTACCTCACCTCCTCCCTCCTTCAGATTCGCTTAGATATACCTTTTTCACCATTCTGTTTTTATCCATTCTCTCCACATTATCATACCATCTCAGTACTCTCTCTTCGATTCTGGTATCCACTGACTTCCTCACACCACATCTTTCCCGAATCACATTATTTCATATCTTATCCACCCTTTGTACTCCGCATACATTCCTCAGAGTTCCATCTCCTCTGCTGTTACTCATGACTTTTCATTTTCATGCCACACCATAGTCTCTCATCCATATGTTTAAGTTGGCACTAACATTCCTTTATGTAAGCCTTGTGCAGCTGCAGCACTCAAGCCTCTGTTTCTTATCAAGGCCTTCATTGCACCAAGTACCTTTCTTCCTTGTGTCACTCTACTTTCAACTTCTTTGGCACATTTTCCTCTCTTCTTTATCACTGTACCCAGGTACTTGAACTGTCTCACCAATTCCAGTCTCTCTCCATTCACTGTAACATCGCATTGGGAGCCACCTCCTCTCTCAGTAACCATCACTTTACTCTTTTCTACATTTACTCCCAAGGCACGACGCTCACAGACATCAGCAAAACTCTGCACTGGCCTACGAAGTTCTTGTCCGGTACTTGCAAGCAGTATTGCATCATCAGCATGCAGCAAATTTGAGATATTCCATCCATCACCATTCATTACCAACGCCATCCCTTTCTCCATTACTCGTGTTTTTACTTCTGTCATCACTCCATCCTTAGATACATTGAACAAACATGGGGACATCACACAATCTTTTTGCACGCCCACACCTCTCGTGAACCATTCACTTAGATGCCCATTGACCCTTACACATACCTCACTACCATCATAAAAACTCTTGATGGCACCTAGCAGATTACCATCTATGCTGTACATGCACAGAACTTTCCACAATCCCTCTCTGTCCACTTTGTCATATGCTTTTTCCAGATCCATGAATGCGATAAACACCTTATGGTCCTTCTCTCAAGCTATCTCCACTATCTGTCTCACTGCAAATATTTGATCCACACATCCTCTGCCACTCCTAAAGCCACCCTGTTCATCACTCACAAGGACTTCTGGTATCTCTCTTACTTTCTGTATAATAATTCTTCCATATACCTTCCTTACCACACTGAATAAACTTATGCCACTATAATTCTTGCACTCACTTCGCTCACCTTTATTTTTATACAGGGGTACAATCACAGCCTTTTTCCACTCTGCAAGCACAGTTTCACTTATCCTTGCCTTCTTACATGTCTCCAACAAGCACATCATTCCAATGTCTCCACTACACTGAATCATCTCTGCATACACCTCATCAACCCCAGTTGCTTTCCCACTTTTCAGCCGCTTCACAGCACTCTTCACCTGTGCGAGTGTTACGTCTCCTGGCACTGCATTCCTTCTCTGCACACCCCAAAACCAATCATGTTTACAGCCGCTCTGCTCACTCAATTCCCATTCATCAGGCTTTCAAAATATTCTTTCCATCTGGTCCTTACTTCATCCCCATGGGTTAATAATCTATCACCTACATCCTTCACACCATCACATGTCTTTCAGCTTTCATTTCTACATTTCCACACCTCTTTCCAGAATGACTTCCTATTTTCAGAGTAGTTTGCATTCACTTTTCTTCCTAGATCATCATTTACCTCCTCCTTTTTCCTCATGACTAGTCTCTTTACGTGCTTCTTGCTGTCAGTATATTCATTTCTTATTTCAACTGAACCCCTGTCCTGTGACCACATTAGCCACTTCTTCCTCTTTTCCTCCACTGCTCTCTAAACCTCCTCATCCCACCATGCTGTACCTTTCTTCTTTGTTGTTACTCTTGCCACATCACACACTGCATTAGCATTCCTAACTAAGCAATCCTACATGCATTCCACAGGCTGTCCAGATCCATTTCATTGCAGTTCACTGATTCTAACTCATCTTCTGTTTTGGTCCTGTAATCATCTGCCATTTCTTTGATCCTCAGCTTCTCAACTTTCAGTCTTGCTCCCTGACTGTTCCTCCCCTGATCCACCTCACTCCTCTCAGCTTGATCTTGTATACCACAATCATATGATCTGCGTGACCTCCACATCGTCCTTTCACGGTCCTCGTATCAGCAGCCATTCACATCATCGACCTCTTTATGAGCACGTAATCAATCAGGCTTCTTTCAGCACGATCCCTGTTCCCTCTATACCATATATATTTATGTGCATCATTGTGTTTGAAATACAAGTCACAAATGCACAATCTCCTCTCCTGACACATATCCTTTAATCGCTTCCCATTATAATTTTCTCCTGGTACTCCATAACAACCCATTATGTCATCCTCAGGACCAGTGCCTAGTCTTCCATTCATATCCCCCATTATGATCACTTTATAGCTCCTGGGCATTTCTCCCACTGCTTCACCCAGCTCATCCCATAACCTGTCTTTTTTTCTCTCACTCCTGTCCTCACACGGTGCATACGCTACAATCATGGCCACTTTCATCTTCTCAAACTTGAACTTGACATACATACACCTCGAGCTGACACATTAGTAGTCGCTCATTCCACTCTGCCACACCGCATTCATCAACAGTGCAACTCCTTCCTTGCATCTTCCTCATCCATTCATTCCTGATCTTACACATTTCACACCCTCCCACTCCTCCACTTCACACCCTTTCATCTTCGTTTCACACAATTCCATCACAACATATCTCGCACTCTTGTACACATTCACCACTTCCACCCTCATGCTTTCGTGACATACCTCTCACATTCCACCTGGCCATGCGAGTCTGCCCATTTGGTTACTATATTACCTTGGTTACTTTATTGAAATATAAAACGTAATTGATTGTTCCCAAAATTACATGCCCAAAATACAGTACAGTAAAGCCTCACTATAAAGAACTACAGGTCTCCCTCGCTTTACGATCAGTATGCGTTCCTAGAAAGGCAGTCGTGTACCTAAATATTGTATAGCGAACTTAAGGTTTAATGGATAAAACAGTGGTGTGTTCCTGGACTCGTATATAAGAAACCCAACACCCATGCATGTGATCTAATATGCAATAATAATGATGCTTTATGTATTGTAGTGCTTCTGAATCACATATGAATGTACATTTGCAAACATAAAGACGTGAAATAGCATAAACAACGACATGAAATACGATACAGTATGAAGGACAGGAAAAATAGTAATATCCTGGGCACTGACGCACACAGACACACGGTGGTTATAAGCTGAACAAGGGCACGGGTGAGATTAGGCAGTGATGTAGTTTTGGGACAATTCGCTGTCACAAAAATTACAAGATAATTCGCCGTCATTAATAAAGACAGCTGTGGGTGACGCCAGAATATAATTCAAAGCGACTACAACGAGGAAGAAACAAGTTAATTATTGACTAAAGGTGCAACTAATAAATAATATCCAAAGCCAATGTTCTTGAATATAGACCTTGATGGATTCCCCTGAAATACAGTTGTTAAAGTACTGTATTGATTACAGTAATCCCTGTACTATTCGGATGCCCACTTTCCGGACTCCCCACTTACCGGACATTTTGGGCCTGGGACTTCGTAATCCCAAAATTGCCCCCCAAATGCAAATGATTTGAAAAAAATCCGAATTTTTTCCCCCCCCGTAATTTCAACTCGGCGCGCAGTGCGGACCAGCTGTGTTTTGGTGCGTAGTTCTGCTGACGTCCGCTAGAGCGCCCCTGCATCCTCCCCACTTGTTGCCCGTCTTTTGTCGTGAGTGCATGCTCCTCACCATGCCGCCGATGTGCTCGCTTTTGTGGTGGTGCCCTACCTGCTGCAGGCTTTCCTGTTCCTCTCCTGTCTCTTCTTCATGTGTGTGATGATGGGCCTGCCACCTGAGAAGAGGAAGAGAGTGGTTTTGACTCTGGAGAAGAAGAGGGAGATATTGGACAAGGTGGACGCGGGATGGTCGATGTCACGTACCCTCCGTGAGTTTAACCTGGCCTGCTCTACCTTGTTTGATATCAAGAGATCCCGGGACAAACTCATGCAGTACACGGCTGACTTCTCGTCAAAGAACAAACGCAACGTGGAGAGGAAGATGATGTTTACTCCACGGTTTGCAGAAATTGACTGCTTCACGTTGATTTGGTATCGACAACAACGTGCTGATGGTGTGCTGGTGCTTGGCACGGAGCTGAAGGCTGCTGCTGAGAAGTTTGCAAGGCTTCATGACGCCCCAGCCTTCAAGGCATCCAAGGGTTGGCTCTTCGCGTTCAAGTTACAGCATGGCCTTTCCAACCGTAAGGCCCATGGCGAAGCTTTGGACTCCAACGAGGATGGAGTTGAGTAGATCCTCACTCTCGGTCAAGTCTACAATGCTGACGAAACTGGTTTATTCTCTCGCTCTTTGCCAACAAACACTCTAGCCGAGGAGACGTAGAAGCGTGTACCTGGCCGCAAGCTCTCCAAGCAACGGATATCTGCTTTGTGTTGTGCCAGTGCTAATGGCATGCACTGGCCCAAGCCCGTTATTGTTGGCCGAGCAAAGTAGCCGTGGTGTCTTCCTGGGTTGATGGATGTCCTTCCTGTCGTTTGTTACCATTCAGTGAAGGCTTGGATCACAGCTGAGATCTTCAAAGTCTTATTCTACCGCCATTTCGTCAAGGAGGTCATCCATTACCAGACAGAGAAACTGGGAATCCCGCTTGACCAGGTAAAGGCCCTCCTTCTCCTTGACAATGCACCTGCCCACCCGTCCGACAAGGAGCTGGTGGCTGAGAATGGCCGCATCAGGTGCATGTTTTTGCCACCTAATATGACTGCTCTCATCCAACCAATGGACCAAGGAGTGATTGTGGCAGTGAAGAGGCTGTACTGAAGGATGTTCCTGGATGAGGTGATGGTTGTTCTCAAGGATGAAGACGAGCACAGGGAGGGACGGGACACACGAGGCCAGCGGACTTTGGAAAACCTTCGCCGCTACAACATCAAGTCTGCAATCTACAACTGGGCCAGTGCATGGAAGGAAGTCCCTGTCAAGACTCTAGAAAATGGTTGGTCTTGTCTGCTTCTCGGAACGGATGTGGTGCACGATTTTCTAAGTTTTAACGTGGATAACTTCCATGCATGTCTCCGTGCGGATGGCGACGATGTTGATGTGGACAAAGTGCGTGAGTGGTTGGATGATGACGAGGGCGATCTTGGGTATCAGATCATGTCTGATATCGAGATCGCACCTTCAGTTTCAGGTATAAGTACCCAGCTTGAAGATTCTGATGAGGACAGCGACGATGATACGGACTCCTCTCAGCATGACACTACTCCAGCCATCCCCAAACTGAGCGCACTCCGGGAACACGTAAAGTTCGTTCTTGACTACCTGGAACACCCGGACTGCAACAGGGAGATGGGGCCCTTGGAACTTGTGGAGGAAGTGCACGCCTTCAGGCAGCGCATGATTAATTGCCAAAATCGTCGTTCCTTGCGTCAATCAACCATTGACAGCTTTTTCAGACCCATGACCCCCACTGTGCCCAGCCCTGACTCCACACCATTGCCTCCCCAAGACAGTCGCTCATCCTCCGAGCCACAGCCCAGCACATCAGGCACGGTGGCGTCACCAGTGGACGTGAGTTTGCGCCTCTCTTCAGAGTTGTCTGCAGTGGGTAGTCCATCACCACGTCCCAGCGACGCGCCCCTAGACCACCTGCATCAGTTACTTTCGGACTCTGACAGTGAATAAACAGCAAGAACTCACCACTAGACCACACGGGAATTCACAGTGTTGTGCAGTGAAAAGAACAGTGCGCAGTGTTAAGAAATTAGAATTCTGAATGCAAAGACCTAAGTGCGGAGTGCAACACTGATTTCATGAAGGTAACAGTGGAGTGCAAATAAGAACAAAGTGTGCAGTGTTAAGAAAATGGAATACTGAGTGCAAAGACTTAAGTGCAGAGTGCAACACTGATTTCATTAAGGTACAATGGAGTGCAAGTAAGTCCAGAGTGCTCAGTGTTAAGAAAACAGAATTCTGAGTGCAAATGACTGTGTTCAGTGCAAGACTTCATGTACTGCAGGTGCTTCAGGTACACCATTTTACTGTCAGAGTCGGAGAGGAGGCGGGTTATTCAACGAGATGACCAGGGACTTGTTGTAAGTACCCAGAATGTTTCATATTGTACTGTATTTTCCATACGTGCCTCTAAAACCTCATTTCACTCTTTATGTCCCATATTGGTGTGAATAGGGTCTTAGGTGCTATGCATGTCTAGTATGGAGGTGTTTTTCTGAGTTAGGCTAGGTTAGGGTCCATAAGTATCAGTCCAGGAGCCAGGGACTTGTTGTAAGTACAGTAAAAGTCCAATTCTTCGGCATCCAATTCCCCGGCAAATCTGACATTTCGGCAGTTTTGAGAAATAGTCCCATTTACGAAAATCTCTGATCGTTCGGCAGATTTTCCGATTTTTTTCGTCAGTCTTGAAATTCTCCATGAGGACCCTCTACTGCTGGGGACTTCCAGCAGTAGCAGAGTCCAATCAACCCCTTCTATTGTACATATGTAATTAAGGAACCTACTATAAGTTTAGGTAAGTGCATGTGAACTTGTAGGCCTACTGTACCATTACATTTATATACAGTATGTTCACTAATTTCTTTATTTTTCATATTCATGTATAGTACTGTATTCATTACAGTATTGTACAGTATCAAACAGTATACAGTACTCTCTCCAAGCACATTTGTAATGATATGAGTAGTGATGATAGTGTTCACCGAAACATATAAGGTATTGAGTGGGTAGGGTTTTTGATAATTCGGCAATTTTGATTTCTCGGCACTAGCCTGGTCCCATAGATGCCGAAAAATAGGACTTCTACTGTACCCAGAATGTTTAATATTGTATATACTCTCCTCTAAAACTTCATTCTCTGGTTCCTTTGCATTTATTTTGCTCTTTTATGTCCATTATTGGTGTGAATAGGGTCTTAAATAGGTGCTATGCATGTCCAGTAGGGAGTTATGTTGGTGTTTTTCTGAGTTATAAATACAAGTCCAGGAAGCAGGGGCCCACTATCCGGACGAGACCACTTTCCGGACATGCCTTTGGCTCTATTACGTTGGATAGTGGAGGGATTACTGTAATTAACAATAAGTATATTTATAGAATGATGGGGAATCGTCTAGGGTGTGAACTGTCCTGATGAGGAATCGTCCATGTTTTGATGGTGAATTGTCTGACAGCGAATTGTGTCAGAACCAGTGATGCTTGGTTGGCAGAAGCACGGGAAACTGTGTGCACGGAGTGGGTATGCCACGCAACTTTCAGGTGATCTGCCTATGAGCGCGGGATTTCTCCACATTACCAGTGGTAAATGCGAGGGAGCTCAATCGTAAAATGAACTATTGGTACTAAAGAAAAACAATCGTAAATGCGAAATACAGTATCGTAAAATCAAACATCGTACAATGAGCGAGACCTGTAATTGGGGCCCAAGCCACTCTGAAAAATGCAAAATTCCGATAAATGCGACATCTAGACTTCCCCTTGCTAACTCGGACTTTTTCTGATATATCAGACATTAGTCTGGATGGCATGAATGGTTTTTAAACTGTTTTGACTATCATTGCGGTACTGTACTGTGTTATGACTTCACTACATTAATCAAATATGTAGTATAATATATATAATAATACTGTACTGTACACAGACAAACATGTCTTTTATTTGCTTTATTGTGGTGAGCATAGCTGAAGTGGTCAGGCAGTCCAGACTGCTTCTGGCTTTATCAGACTTTTTCTTATATATTTATAGGAATTTAGTCCGGTAGCTCATCGATTCCGATAAAAGCAAATTCTTGTCTATTGAAGTCCGTTATATCGAGGTTTTACTGTACTTTCAGGTGCATGTGCACACAGGAACATTTAACAGTTAACATTATTCAGTGATAAGATTACCAAAAGATGTTACTTTGCCGCCATAGACGGATGTCTTTGCTGACTTGAGATTAAATGTAAATGTTTCATTCATTCATTCATTGCCAGACGCCATGTATCCCACACGGGGTGGCCAAGGGCTTAGAGTTAATTGTTTTACAGGGAGGGGCACTAATCCTCCACCAACCCCACATGACACGTAGGGATGCCAACAGCATCTGGTGTTCCCAGGCGGTCACCCATCCAAGTACTAACCAGACCCAATGTAAAATGTAAAAATCAAATTTAAATGTAAAAAAATGAGGTGAAAATGACTCGTTTTCCATTAACCTAGCAATTGAATAACTAGCACCATTTTCATGAACTCCAGATTGGCACATAATTAGTCTTTATTATAATGTCATGTTTTATGCAGCTCAGGATGATGTGCTGGTAGGAAGTGAGGATGGATCACACATTATCATCTTTTTCGCTGTCATCACTGTCCTTACTCCATACACTGTCAGATTCTTCATCCTCTACGGATGCCGTTTGGGCACCATCCACATCATTTGCAGTTCTGGTTAAATAGCCAGGAACAGGACTTCCAATAAACCAATCTGGCTGGAAACCATCGTAAGTGTTCATCCAACCATAGTTGGTTGGACTTTCCCTATCATTAGGATCAACTTGATCAGCCCATTTCCATATCTTTGCCACAACTTTTGACCTCTTGATGTGATTGGCAAGCTTTTGGAACAATTGGGAGGGGATGCAAAGTTAATCTTCTTTATCTTGGCCAGTGGTTCTTTCTGCTTACCACCACTTATGCACATGAATGCCTTGTACCTGGCTTCATAGATATCTATGTGTTTAAACCATACAGAGCACACACATAGGAAGTCACAGCAGTCACGTCTACTTCTGATGTCAGAGAGCGCATAGGTTTTACATGCATTTCTGCAGTATTTGCTTCCAGTCACTGAAAAGGCTTTACCTTGCCCATTCTGTTGAAAGCTGATGTGAAATCACATCCTGTAAGGATGTGAAATCTTATTAGAACATCAATCAGGCAAGACTGTTTCTCTTCAAGCCTACCAGCAATAAGTGAAACATTGATGTAACAGCGATGGTTTCCTGAACCTTAGTACATTATCAGTGACATGCCATCAGGTCAACCAACAAGACCAATAAGTATGACCAGCACATCAGTGTCAGTGGACCTTATCAGAATGGTCCCCCTTGGAATTTTCCCAGCATGGAAAGCTATGAAGATAGCAGCATCTTCATACTGAGCCTGGAGGTGACTTGGTTCATCGGCTTGAATCAGGCTACCACCTTCTGTCTCTGTGTTCATGAGCCTTAAACACTTGCCACCATGCGACACATATAGAACTTTCCTCCCGAAAATTAGTCTGTATTGTTGGTTTTTCCATTCCTTTATAATAAGTGGGCGAACTCATCTTCAAATGCACCATTCTTCAGGAGATCTGCTCCACTGTGTCGCTATGCTTGATCTGGTCCACTGATGACGAATGTAGGGTGATTAGCTGCACCCTGAAATTTCTGCTCGGGATCTTTGATCAAAGGGGACACATACTTATCAAGCACATGGTGAAATATCTTCACCTCGCATGGAACATACTTTGATAAGTAGATCCCTGGCTATAGTTCCATAGGTTGACTTGCTGTGGCGAAGTAGGGTTTCATGTAGAACGTACCTACCATCAACCACGCTGGCGCTGACTGGAGGCAGAGTGACATCAGTCAGAACTCCGTCCTGTCTTCCTTAAAGCAGTTTAGTGAGAGCTACCTTGTCCGTCTTATTGGGAGTTCCGTCACTGTGGCCAAGAGAGAGTGGCACATCAGAGACTGGGAAAGTCAAAATATGCTGAAGGTCGAATGTGTTGCTTGTATGGCTTTCCAAGGCAAGAATTCTTGCAAATGTGTCTCTGACCCCTTCTGTTGCCTTTACTTTTTGTGTGCAAGATGTTCATGTATTGGTGTTTTCCGCAGCAAGGTTTAACACCTTTGTTCCTGCCACATTTTTCAGGAATCTTGAACTGTCAACTTTTCCTTTGGTGGCAAGGTAAATAGCTCTACTACCATCCTTTTTCACACAGAGATAGAGGGCTTCATTTCTTGACTATATCTTTTTCCTAGCCTTCGCACAGAGCACACACTGTTTTCCCAAAACACCCCTAATGTCTGTGGAAGGAAGAGCAGAACATGTGCGGGTGGTTATACTGGGTGGTTCATGCTGCTCAGTCACTACTGGACACCGTCTCTTGACAGCACAATACCGGCTCAGGCATTGTGAATGTTAAGAACAGCATTTTGTTCCGGGAGCATTTATTATCTCATTGGTAACATTGACATATTGGTCATTTTGAAAGCCTTTCAGTGATCGGCCGCATTCTTGGTAGTTTTCAGGTTGGTGTCTTGCAAAGATTTGAGCATAGATGAATCATCACTTGTTTTGCAAATGAAACATATTGGATTAATCTCTGCCATAACCTGCAGTGAAAAGTAATTGTGGCTACAGTAGCGTATGTTTGACATAAAAACAGGAAAAAGCTTTTTTTTTAATGAATTTGGTCTGAAAATATACAACCATACACATGAATTTCCAAATTTCCACAAACCAACCCAATCTAACTGTTGTACCAGCAGAGAGGAGTGCCCATTGTACAGTTGTGTATATGTGAATACGGGTTGGCTGAAGGAATAAGGCTACCTAACTAAATAATTAACCAAGTATGCCAGACAAATTGAATAAATACTTAAGTAAATGAAGAACTGTGTAATTGGATGAATGAATAGATACTTGTCACTTTCCAAACTTTTTCTGCTTTGGAGCCAGCACAACAAAATAGAAGACCATGTGGTGTTTTTGTCAGGAACAGTGTTGCCAGAGGGCTCTCTGTAAAGTTAGAGAAAGTGAGCAGCAAATTGAATATAAATAATGTTTTGTATAAATAACATGAACATTTGCATGCAAAAGAGTTGATATGTACATACAGGAATGATGATAATGCATCCCAAAATAGAAATGCAGACAGAATTATTCATTTTTTCAGAAACCAAACTCTATACAGAAAATGATATTGCTACTGACTATATTACAGGGTGTCCCCCCCAAAAGTATATTTTTTACTTTTCTGTAGCACAAAAGATATCAAACATAGAGCTGTGAAATACTGACTACAAATAAACAACACATTAGAATTTTATTTACAGTTAGGATTATGTCAACATCATGATTATTATGGGCACTGCACGGCGTGAATGACATGCTCAATATGAGTGCCATGACGGACAAGGCACTCCCTAATTCTCAAAGCAAAGTTCTGGACTACTACCTTGCATGTGTCAGCAGTAATGATTCTCATGAACACCTTGGTCTCCTTCTTGAGCTCAGGGATTGAACCAGGGTTGTTCCGGTACACATTGTCTTTAGCGTAACCCCACAGAAAGAAGCCGAACGGGTTGAGGTCAGGCAAATGTGGAGCGCAGATGTGAGAGTTTTCAGGAAAATGATCCTGTCCCTTAACTTCTCAGATAGAAGATTTCTAGTCTCAGTTGCTGTGTAGGGTGTCACCCCATCCTGCTGGAACCATTGCATGTTCAAAGTCAAGTGACAACGACGAAGGCAAGCACAAGATTTCCTTATGACATTGCGATAGTTTGCCTGATTAGCATCACTGCATTCTCGTCGTAATCCTCGAACCGGAAGGGTCCAGTGATCCCTTTAGTGCTTAGTGCATACCAGGCAATGTACTTCTTGCTATGGAGTGGCCTTGTGGCTACAAAATCAGGAGGCTCTGTTCCTCCCAAAGCAACAGTTCTGGCTGTTCACTACGCCATCAAAATGAAAATGTTCCATATCTGAGAACCAAACGTTTTTAATCCATTCTTCGTCCTCTTCCAGCATTTGGTTAAACCATTCACACATTTGGACATGCAGGGCCTTGGCATTATCAGTCAGAGTCTGCTTTATTTGAATTTTTTACGGGTATACTTTATTTGAATTTTATATGGGTATGACTTGAGATCCTGTCGCAAAATTCTTTAGACAGAAGATTTTGACATGCCAAATTCTTGCGAACGCGTACGAAGTGATTTCTTTGGACTTCGTGACACTGGCTCACGGACCGACTCGGTACGAGCAGATTTCTTTCTTCCAGAATTTCCATGATGTCTGTTCTGGCAGGTTCTATAGCTTTTTCAAATTTCTGGACAGTTTTCTTGATTGCTGGTATAGATGGGGCATCTCTGACACCAAAATGTTTCCGGTATTTTCTCTGAGTCTGTAATGATTTAGTCTAGGTAAAATTTCACAGTTTTTGTTAGCTGCTTGACTGAGAGTGTCATGGCTGAGCTAAGATGATGAAACTTTCAGGAAAGAAACCCCCACATGTCTAGAACAAAAAAAAAAAAAAAAAAAAAAAAAAAAAAAATGTTTAGTGAAATACATCACAAGTAATTTAGAAATAAAAAGTTAACCTTTTTTTGGGACACCCTGTAGTTGAAGTAACCCGGAGAAAAGCCTAATTTCTTAAAAAAAAAATATACATATATATATATACACTATATATATATATATATATATATATATATATATATATATATATATATATATATATAAAGTA
This sequence comes from Coenobita brevimanus, assembly GCF_032717465.1. Lineage (NCBI taxonomy): Eukaryota > Metazoa > Arthropoda > Malacostraca > Decapoda > Coenobitidae > Coenobita > Coenobita brevimanus. The sequence continues at coordinate 16,700,848 of NC_137040.1, read as the reverse complement.
ATCCCTCTAATATCCGAACACCCAATATCCGAACATTCCCACTAACCAGACATAATCGTCCTGGGATCCAATATTCCCAAAATGGGCCAAAAACCGCAAAAAAATCGAAAAAAATCTGAATTTTTTCCCACCCGTAATTTGAAATTACCGCCTGGCACCGAACAGCTGTTACACCATGGTCCCTTCACCACTTCCTTCCTCCCCCCTTCCCCCCTCCCCTGTCAGGGTTGCCATTTGGTATTTTTCATTACCAAGTGTGGGCCAATTTGGTAATGAAAAATTCGTTTGGTAATGAATCAGAATAATGCATTACCAAATGGATTTTTCACATGTATGAGGATACACAGGATGGAGATGGTGGATTGTTTGCTCTCTCTGATTAATCTACTACCCTACATAGCGTGAAAATAATCAACATGGTGTTAATTTTAAGGAGAGTGATTACATGTATTTCCACTTGTATATATAATTAGTGAAGATTAAATGCTAGCTTTGCGAATTTGGTAATGAAAAGTTAAATTTGATAATGAAAGTTGAGGAGATTGGTAATGTGGCTGTTGCGATCTGGCAACTCTGTTACCCTGCCATCATCAACAGTCACAGCCTAACTCTGATCGAGAGCAGATGCTTATAGCAGTGCAAGCCACAGGTGCTTGTTTTTTGTGAATAAACAGTGAATAAACTGCAATACCTCACCACTAGAACACACAGGAATTTACAGTGTTGTGCAGTGTTAAGAAATTAGAATTTAGAGTGCAGAGGATTAACTGTGGACTGCAAACTGGCAGTTCAAACCAGTCCAGGAGCCAGGGACTTGTAAGTACCCAGAATGGTTAATATTGTATAAACTCACCTCTAAAACCTCATTTTATGGTTCTTTTGCATTTATTTCAGTCTTTTATATCCCTTATTGGTGTGATTTGGGTCTTAAATAGGTGCAATGCATGTCCAGAGGGAGTTGTATAGATGTTTCTCTGAGTTAGGGTCCATAAGTACAAGTCCATGAGCTGGGGCCCAATATCCGGACAGGACCACTATCCGGACCTGCCTATGGCTCTATTACGTCAGATATTGGAGGGATTACTGTATATATATATATATATATATATATATATATATAGATATATATATATATATATACAGTAATCCCGCATTTTTTGCGGATTTTTTGTCTACGGTTTTGCCCTCTCGTGGATTTTCTTAGCATTAATAAGTTCAACAAAAATATCCTTGAATATACAGAAAAAAAAAAATTCGAAATTCTCGCAGCTTCCAATTGTAGCGCGGTAAACTCACGCCACCCTCTGTCCCTTTCCCGTGGCCCCTCTGCCAGTGTTACCATATCTAGCATAATTTTATTCTTTTAGCATAATTTTGATCAAATTTTCGAGTCTGGAATATTTTTTAGCATATTAGAAGTTTTAGAATCATTCTAGCATAATTTAGAATGGAATGGAATATTTTTAGAATAATATTATAAAAGCTACAAATCAGAGAGAGAGAGAGAGAGAGAGAGAGAGAGAGACGAATAAGGTAAGAAGATGTTTGAATAGTTGGTTACTTTCAGTTTGGGCTTGGTTGCGTTGGATTAGGTTAGGTTAGGTTAGGTTGGATTAGGTTAGGTTAGGTTAGGTTTTAGGTTCAGTTTGGTTCGGTTAGGTTAGGATAAGTTTGAGCTTTGTACTTTACCCATGAAACCTAGGTTTTTCCGATGGGTTTTGGTATGATTCATTCGATTTTCAGCTTCATTTCAGTTGGAAATGACCATTTTCTGTGTTTCCCCCCCTCCCTATAACCCCCGATTCCCCAAAGATCCCTCATTATTTCAAGGGGATGGGGGGGGTCATATCTCAAAATCTGGTTATTTCCGACGGAAATGATGCTCAAAATCGAACGAATCACATCAAAATCCATCAGAAAAACGTAAGTTTCGTGGGAAAAAGCAGTATGGGTAGATACCGATATTTATCCTCTTACTGTATGTAGGTTCATTTTAATATTTTCATAGTAAACAATACATAATTAATATGTTGCACGAATATGTGTAGAATTTTATCATTTAGCTTCAAGTTAGCATAATTCATTTTTTACTTGGAACAAATATGCTCAATCTAGCATAATTATTTCATTGCCCTAGCATAATTTCGTTGTTTGGATATGGCAACACTGCTCTCTGCCCTGCATTCTTCAGTCCACGCCTGACTGCCTTAAGTGGATGTTGTGGTTGTAACCACACTATGATATGAGCCTCTTGCCTCCCACTTGCTTTCCACATGGCCCTAGGACGTAAGCCAGCCTCACCAAAGGCTAATAATACAATTAGTAAGAACTCCAAAGTGACAAAACGATCAAGTTATGACCTTAGCAGAGAAAATTGTGTTACTGGACAAGCTAAGAAACGACCGTGCGAGTGTTTGCTATCACCAGTTAATGCATCTTTTTATTTTGTACTGTTTTGTTAATAAATGTGTAGATAATTGTGTATTACAGTACGGTGTTTACGTTTTTCCTTTATAATGGAGTATGTGCTTTCAATCTTGTAAGAAGGTATTTCGGGATGAGTATGGAGGTTTCGGGACAATTCACAGTCACAACAAACACAAAACAATTCGCCTTCATTAATGAAGATAGCTATGGGTGACGCTAGAATATAATTCAAAGGTGACTACAGCGAGGAAGAAACAAGTTAATTATTGACTAAAGGTGCAACTAATAAATAATATCCAGAACCTACGCTACTGAACATAGACTTTGCTGGATCCCCCTGAAATATAGTTATTAAAGTATTGATTAATTAATAATAAGTATATTGATAAAAGTATTGATTAGTATATTTATAGAATGGCGGGGAATCGTCCAGGGTGTGAATTGTTCTGAAGGGGAATCGTCCATGTTTTGACGGGGAATTGTCTGACGGCGAATTGTCTCGCAATCAGTATGGACATGGACTGTGTGATGGGCAGCATGGTGGACACAAGTGCAAGTTTTCAATTGTTAATAGAGTATTCGCGGAATTGACTTTTCGCGGGGGTTACAAGAACGTAACTACCGCGAAATATGCGGGATTACTGTATATGTGTGTGTGTGTATGGTTTGAAGTGTAATGTTAAGGGGAGAGGGGTGGTGATGTCAAGATACTTTCACCCTTGCCATTTTTTGCATGAATAATCACCCCCTCCTCCCCCTCGCTTGTGCATTTAGTACTGTATACAGTATAGGGAACTCCTGGGGGCAGTTTGAGATCATTTTCGGCCTTGCCACTTTTCACATGAATAAATGTCATTTTTGCTCAGGGGGTGGGGGAGGGTTGCTGTCGGGAGCAAAGCCCCGTTCAAAATCGCCCTCTCATGCGTTTGGTATACAGGGAACTCCTGGAGACAATTTGGGACCACTTCCAGCCTTGCCGCTTTTCGCATGAATAAATGTCCTTTTTACCCCAGGGTGGGGCTTGCTGTCGGGGGCAAAGCCCCACCCAAAATTGCTGTTGTTTTCCATTTAGTGGTCAGGAGACTCCTGCTGACCATTTTAAACTATTTCAAGCCTTGCCGGTGCTCGCATGAGTAAACATCATTTTTAACCCCCCTCCCCCCTTCTGTGGAGCATTTCAGGGTTAAAGCCCTGGCTGTGCACTGGCAGCAATGCAGAAATTTAATGTCTGAGCGTCAGTCCTGATATTCATGATGTCAAACCTTTTGGTGTCTTTCACGTGAATAAATGATCTGGGCTCCTGGTCTATATGTCAAGTTGAGAAGCTTTAATTCATGTACACCACCAATATTCCAGCATCTTTGTTTCTGGAGCCTTGCTGGATTAACCATTTTGCCAGACAGGGGTCACAAATGTTACATAGAAAATACTGAGGTCATTTATAAAAATTCAGTCATACACATGTGACCCACTATCCCTCAGGGTAATCATACTCATATTCTAATTTAAGTTCTTTATAGAACAGCTGAGCCTGGTTCATTATCATGCCACCCATCAAATCTACTCCGTCACTCTGACGGTGTTGAAACTTTTCTATCATCACTCGATCATGGTCTTACCATCTTTCGTAGGTTTTCTGATGTTCATTTTCTTCTTCGAATTACTGTCTGCAGAGAGTATCAGTATTTTTTCCCTCATTTTCTTGTTTTTATCATAAACAGTTGAAAAACTAATGGTGTATATGTCACACAACTTCTGCACGGGACATGGGAACACCACAGCCCTCCCCCCCAACAGTTCTACCTAATCCTGCACAGTCAATCATCCTTGATCACTGGTCTTATTATTGCAGTTTTTCTTGATTGCAGCTCGTGAAATTATGAATTGCCTTCAATATTTCGGGTAAAATCGCCTTGATTGTGATTGAGTTACAAGAAGAATTGAGGAAATTCAAAGGGAGTCATAGAAATACAGTCACGCCTTGTTATTTGATAGGGTTATGTCAGTTGAAAATCATCACAAAATGATTTATTGTATACCGAGGTCAATGTAACACGGATTCGTTGGGAAAATGTTGGGGGTCAAGGGCTGCTTAACCTAAAATCAAATATTAAAAATCTCACCCATATAGACTTGCCCTCAGCACCCTTAGAAACACCATACTCTCCACTAAGGGTAACATGCTTGCCAGACATGATTTTCAGGTAACAAATTTCAGTATATCACACTAAAATGTTATCACTCCACATAGTACCATGCACTGCACTTTTTGTTGCACACTTGCGCAGTCATTTGGTGATAGCAGTCATTTGATGGTAGGTGATGGCAACCATCATCCACTCACTTGATGTAGTGATGCCTTTATCATTCTTTTTCTGTCTGCCCTCCTCACTTCCAATTTCTGTATCTTTCCTGTCACTTATTATTACTTCTCCTTCCTTTTCAGGTGGCTGTACATTAAGTGACAAGCCAAATGATTTCCTGTAAGCCAGAAAACCATGTACAGTGCTGGGTGGTAACCACCCATATGTGTTCCCTACATGTCGGAAAGTGGGTTGACGGAGGGTTAATGATCTTCCTCATAGAACTAACTCAAAGGCAACGGCCACTTCTTATGAGATTGTGGCATCTGGCTATAGAGAGAAAGAGATAGAATAGTGTTTCCTTGGCCTTGCATACATGAAACAAAACTAATGGGAGACGATCACAGCAAATGTAAACACTGGGCAGCCATCTTCACTCAGACATCTGACTGTCGGGTTGTGTGGTAGACACCATATGTCAGAATTTTAATAGAGCCACCACAGTGGGAGCATTCACACTCCCTGTAGTTGCCAGTTTACACCTGATAACTTAATTTAAAAAATAGAATTGCTGTCAGTGAAACAACTGTTTTGTATGTGTTTCCTTTATCTGTCTGTCTACCTTTCTATAGCCAGATGCCTCAGTCCTGTAAGGGGTGACCACAAACAAACCTCCTCCATGTCACCCTGTCTCCTGTCATTTCACTGCCCTACCCCCAGCTCACACCTCCCTCTCTCATATACCTCTGCACCCCATCCCTCCATCTCATCCTTGCCATCTCATCCTCTGGCCTTCCCCTCCCTCTCCCCCCCTTTACCTCACTCATTTGCACTCTCCACGGTCATCTCTCTCGCTCCATCCTCTCCACTTGGCCAAACCACCTCAGTGTATTTCTCCTAACACTTTCCATCACATCCACATCCACACCACAATGCTCCTTCACATCCTTTTTCGTAAGCCTGTCTCTCCCTGTAACTCCACATGGTCCTCTCAGATAACTCATATCCACTGCTCTTACTCTTGACTTATGTCCTTCCAACAAGGTCCAAGCTTCATTTCCATATGTTAAAGTTGGTATCACAATACTATTTCTCTATTTCTTATTGCTTTCAAAGAACAAGCAACCTTTCTTCCTTGTTGCACCCATTCAAACCTTCATCCTCTAGACTTTCATCCCCACTCATCACACTACCTAAGTACAGTACTTTAATACATTCACATTTTCCATTTCCTCATCATCCAACCTCGCTGTACATACAGAGACATCATTTCTCTCGGAAATCATAATTTTACTCTTCCCTGCATTCAGCGTTAGTTTCTGTTTTGTACCCACTCTTCCAATCTCTATCACTAAATTTTGTAGTTCCCCCTCATCATCACTTAACAATACAGTATCATCTGCAAACCATAGTACAGGAAGTTTCCAAATGCTTCCCTCTCTCAGTAGGGTCACTCCAGAGTCCACTGCTCCCCCATATACTTCTTTTATTATCCCATCCATGTACAGATTGAACAGCCATGGAGACATGGCACATCCCTGTTTCAAATCCAACATTCACATAGAAAAATGAACTCAGTTCACTATCCACATGCACTGCAGCCTTAGCACCCTCATACATACCGTATTTCCCGGTGTATAGTGCGCTGTGTCTTCCTTAGCTGTCTTTGGGCTTCTCTCCTTATTCTTGTATAATCATTTCTTGCTTGTTTATAGTGGTTATATGCCCTCTCACTATTGTGTCTTCTGTATCTATTCCACAACAAGTCTCTTTTTTTTTTTCTCTTGATTTTTTACATTTCCGTATTGAACCAGTTTTTACATTCTGTATTGAACCGTTTCTTTTTTTTCATTTTTGCTTCTTTGTGCTGTGGGATGTAATGTTGGATTCCTGTTTCATAAAGTTTACAGAATATTCTATACAGCCATTACTCGTTTTACGATGATTCGGTTTATGATAATTCGCTACAACAATAAGAGAAAAGTTCCACCGCAAAACTTGATTTACAATAAATTTCCCGCTATGCCAATTTTGCCATCGGAAAGCGCCAGGCACAGGCTTAGGTGGATACACTTTAGCAGTCTGGTGCACAAGCCCTCACTGCCTCCCATATGCTACATTCTGCCTTCTTCATTGTACGAACAGTTGACTCATTCACCCCAAACGTACGGTTCCGAGACAATTCACAGGCATAGGTGGGGACACTTTAGCACAGTCTGGTGCACTAGCCCTCACTGTCTCCTGTATGCTATGTTCTGCCTTCTTTATTGTACGAACAGTTGACTCATTCACCCCAAACATACGGTTCTGAGACAGTTCACCGTCAAGTCAATTCACAATCAAAACATGGACGAGTCCCTGTCAGGAAAATTCGCACCTTGGATGATTCCCTGTCATTCTATAAATATACTTACTATTGATTAATTAATACTTTAATAACTAATTTTCAGGAGGATTTTATGACTCATATAAGTAAAAAACTAGTGTACTGTACTTGCTAAATAAACTGGTATGTACATAAATGACTGGGAATTTTCCTGACGGCGAATTGTCGCCAACATTCCTTCCCTAAGTTTGTCCAACACTTTAACTTCCTCTGTCAGCGACATCACTTTACGAATCCATTTTGGTGTGTTACCACATGCATCACTAGCACTACGCTTAGGCCTCATGTTGGCAAACAAGGCAAGCAATCACTGGAAGGCAGAAAAATAAGCCACAGATAACAATTCGCGAGTCATGCACGATTCGACTGTCGGATTCAAACTGACTGTGTGGTGTGTGATAGACCAACCTCCCACACACACACACACACACACGAGCAGCCGGAGAGAGAGGTCGTCACAGGCATCGCTCCTAACCTTGAGTAGTTTCAGGAATTTTGTCTGTCCTGTCTCCTAGGGTCTTTCTATAAATTTAAAATAATGAAAGTTGGTAGACTACCAAAAATGTAAAGATTTGTTGGCAATAGTATACATGAATGTTTGTGGCTTATTCGGTAACAGCTGTTTAGGTACTTTACCGGTACGTTAAAGATGGCCGAAAATGTAAACAATGAGGGAATGGAATTTCAAGGATTTGATGCTAATACTAATGTCATGGACCTGGTGAAAACATTAATTATGAGGATTAGTGAACTCGAAAAAAAAGTAGAGAATCTAGTGATAAAGGATGTGTCAGGAAATACGGAAACCACCATACAGAGTCTAATCCAGTCCAACGAAACAGCCAATGAAGAGATTAAGAATTTGAAGAGGGAGAATGTTGAACTGAGGAGGAAACTTGAAGAGAGTACTAATAAAACGGAGAAGGTGAGTAATGTACTAGAAGAACACAAGGCAAAGTGGGCACACGTAGAAGAAGAACAGAAAGAAGTGGTCAGCTTAAGAGAGATCATCCAGGAAGAAAGGGAAATGAACAAGAAAGAAATGGAAGAAAATGTAGTGAAAATACTGAAGAAAAAAGAGAAGATAGTGAGAGAAACTGTAGAAAGGAACAGTATTTGGAAACAGGGAAGAGGAAGAAAAGGTTAGGTTCGCAAGACTCGAGAAAGACACGAACATGGTGAGAGGAATATTAGGCAAGATTGACCCCGAAGGAGACAAGTGGGTAAAAGAAATTGAGGAAGTAAGGAGGATAGGGCCTTATAAGAAAGGGGAAACAAGACCAATGAGAGTCAAGTTTACATCAGAAAGTGTAATAAATGAGATACTTAAAGTGACCTGGAAATTAAGCAAAGAGGCGGGGATGGAAAATATTATAATAAGAAAAGATCTGAATGAAGAAGAAAGAGAAGTTTTAAAATCATTAAAGGAAGAAGTAAAGGAAAAAAATGATAAGAGGACAGAGGAAGAACGTAATACTTTTTTTGGAGAGTATTGGATATGAAAGTAAGGAAATGGTATTTAAGGAAATAGAAGTGAAGGAAACTAGGGGGGATGGTTGTGAAAGATCAGAAGTTGAAGAAGTGATACGGACAGAGAGTAGGAGAGAAGAGGGTATTAATAATGTCAAAAATAATTTGAAGGTGATATATACTAATGTTGATGGTTTCATATCGACAAGGATCGAAATTAATGATTTCTTGAGAGAACATGAACCTGATGTCATGTGCCTTGTAGAGACCAAATTAAGAGAAGATATTGATGTTCATTTGGGAGATGGTAAATACAAACTGTGGAGAAAAGACAGGAAAGAAAAAAAGGGAGGAGGAGTGATGATAGCAGTGAAGAACAACATAAATGTAGATACTGTGGAAATGGGAGAAGGCAGGGCTGAAGTGATATATATGAAATTAGAAACTGGAGAGAATGTTAAAAGAGATATGGCGGTAGTGTATGTTCCCCCAAAGACGAAAGCATGGAAGGATGACGAATACCATGAGATGTTGTCAGATATGGCTAGCTACTTGCAAAAAATAATTGAGAAAAGCAATAATATAATTTTGGTGGGTGACTTTAATTGTAAAGAGGTGAACTGGGAGGAATGGTACTCAGGAGGCGGCGAGGATTCGTGGGGTACTATGTTATTAAATATAATAATGAATAATGTGATGACGCAGTGGGTCAAAGAAGAGACACGGTTTCGAGGTGAGGACACACCAACAAGGTTAGATTTACTGTTCACCAAAGAACCCGATGTAATAGAATCATTGGAATATCTCTGTCCTTTGGGAAAAAGTGATCACGTGGTCATTGAGTTCCAGATGTTAATAGGAAACGTCGAGCCAAGAGACGAGCTTCATAGACAGGGAAGATATAACTTTGGCAAAGCAAATTTTACAGGATTGAGAAACTTTTTTGAAAATGCGGATTGGAGAAAATTCAGAGAAACAAGAGAGATACAGAGGAAGTGGGATATGTTTCTAGACCTCTATAATTTGGGAGTGGAAAAATTTGTACCAAGAGTAAGAGGGAAAGAAAACAGGAAAAAGGAGTGGTTTAATAGAAGGTGTATGATAGCCAAAAAAGAGAGATAAGGCGTGGAACAATTGGAGAAAGAGAGGTAACGACAGAACAAAGGAAGAATATAAATGAACAAGAAACGAATACACAAGAATACGTAGGGAAGAAGAAAGGAATTTTGAAAAAGGTATAATTGACAAATACAAGGATGAACCCAAACTGTTTTATAGATTTGTTAATGGCAAACTGAAACAAAAGGAAGGAATCACCAAGCTGAAAGTAGATGGAGAGGTCTTTAAGGATGCGGCAATGCAAGCAGAAATAATGAACAAACGTTTCCAGTCAGTTTTCACTAAAGAAAAGGAGCTTGTGGAAGGGGAGGGAGTGATTAGAAATGTTCCGGTGATGAAAGATATAAAAGTGGAGGTGCAGGAAGTGTATAAATTACTGGAAACTCAAGATGTAAGGAAAGCCCCAGGACCTGATGGAATTTCTAATTGGGTACTGAAGGAATGCAGAGAACAACTGGCGGATAAGATTCACAGCTTAATTGTATGCTCACTGGAAGAGGGGAAAGTGCCAAAAGAATGGAAGAGGGCAAATGTGGTACCAATTTACAAGGGAGGAAACAGGGAAGAACCCCTGAATTATAGACCAGTGTCTCTAACCAGCATGGTCGCAAAATTGTGTGAGAGAATCCTGAAAGACAGATGGATAAAATATCTGGAAGAGATGAATATTTTGGCTGAATGTCAGTTTGGATTCAGAAGTGGAAGGTCATGTGTTTCAAACTTGTTGAGCTTTTACTCAAGAGCGATTGATGTGGTACAGGAGAGAGATGGTTGGGTGGATTGTGTGTACTTAGACTTAGAGAAGGCCTTTGACAAGGTACCTCATAAGAGACTAATGTGGAAACTAGAATATATAGGAGGACTAAAGGGGAAACTTCTGGAATGGATGAGAGACTTTTTGAGAGACAGACAAATGAGGACAGTAATAAAGGAAAAGATGTCTGGATGGAGGGAAGTAACAAGTGGAGTCCCTCAAGGCTCAGTGTTGGCGCCAGTAATGTTCCTGATTTACGTAAATGATATGGTAGATGAAGTGAACAGTTATGCGAGTCTGTTTGCTGATGATGTAAAGATCTTGAGGAAGATAGAGGTTGAGGAGGATTGTAAAATACTGCAGGAGGATTTGGATAGGATACACAATTGGAGCCGGACGTGGGAAATGAAATTTAATGTAAAGAAATGTAAAATATTGGAAATGGGTAAAAGTACCATGAGACCATCACTGAATTATTTTTTGGGTAATGAATTAATCACAAAAAGGAGAGAAGAGAAAGATTTGGGAGTGCTGGTCCAAGATAGTTTGTCACCAGAAAAGCACATTAACAAGATAGTTGGAGAGACTTATAAGCTCTTGACTAACATAAGAGTAGCATTTCATTATATGGATGAGGAAATGATGAAAAAATTGATAGTGGCCATGATCCGCCCCAGGTTAGAATATGCAGCGGTAGTGTGGTCCCCACACAAAAAGAAAGATATAAACAAGATTGAGAGAATACAAAGAACAGCAACCAAGATGGTCCCCAGTCTGACAGACCTGTCATACAGAGAGAGGCTGGAAAAACTGGATTTGCCTTCGTTAGAGGAAAGGAGAAAGAGGGGAGACATGATTGCGGTGTTCAGGACCATGGTGGGAGTAGATAAAATTGACAAAGAAGATCTGTTTGTATGGGATAAGAGAGCAACAAGAGGACATGGAATGAAATTGAAAAAGTCAAGCTGCTTGAAGGATATCAAGAAATATAGCTTTCCTTACAGAAGTATAGACTTATGGAATAGCCTGGACAAAGAGATCGTCCAGTCTAAAAACTTAAACGAGTTTAAAGTTAAATTCGACTTATTGGGAAACAGCGACGGAAACCCACGAGCATAGTACATTCCGTGTATATCACAATTAGGTATATTCTTAAATATTTGAAACGACTTAGACAAAGAGGTGGTGCATGAGAAAAACATTCATGTCTGTAAAGGTAGACTTGATAAATGTGGATATGGAGACAGGACAACACGAGCATTGCTCAATTCCTGTATACTACAAATAGGTAAATAGGTAAATACACACACACATACACACACACACACACACGAACGAACAGCCACAACGGACGGACGTGTCTCTCAACAGCTCCCAGGCCCAGGCTGCATACCTTAAGTAGTTTCCAGGAATTATATATATCCTGTCTCCTATGGTTTTGTTTTAAGTTTAAAATATTGTAAGTTAATATAGACTACCAAAAATATAAAGATTTATTGGGAAGAATATACATGAATGTTTTGTAGTATTTTTTGGTAACAGCTGTTTTTGCTACAGTAACCAACATCCAACATGGCCGAAAATGTAAACACTGAGGGACTCGAATTTCCAGGATTTGATAGAAACATTAATATCATGGATCTAGTTAAAACATTGATAATGAGGATTATTGAACTTGAAAAGAAAGTGGAGAATTTGGTGTTAAAGGACGTGTCTGAGAATACGGAGATTCCTATACAGAGTCTGATCCAGTCCAGTGAGATGGCGAATGAGGAAATCAGAAATTTGAAGCATGAAAATACTGAATTGAGGAGGAAACTAGAAGAGAGTACTAATAAAACAGAGAAGATGAGTAATGTATTAGAAGAACATAAGGCAAAGTGGGCACAGGTAGAAGAAGAACAGAAAGAAGTGGTCAGCTTAAGAGAAATCATCCAGGAAGAAAGGGAAATGAACAAGAAGAAGATGGAAGAAAATGTAGTGAAAATACTGGAGAAAAAAGAGAAAATAGTGAAAGAAACTGTAGAAAGGAACAGATGCGTGGTAATATTTGGAAACAGGGAGGAGGAAGAAAAGGTTAGATTCGTGAGACTCTAGAAAGACACGAACCTGGTGAGAGGTATATTAGGCAAAATTGACCCCGAAGGAGACAAGTGGGTAAAAGAAATTGAGGAAGTAAGGAGGATAGGGCCTTATAAGAAAGGAAAACAAGACCAATGAGAGTCAAGTTGACATCAGAAAGTTTAGTAAATGATATACTCAAAATGACCTGGAAATTAAGCAAAGAGGCAGGGATGGAAAATATTATAATAAGAAAAGATTTAAATGAAGAAGAAAGAGAAGTTTTAAAATTATTGAAGGATCAAGTAAAGGAAAAAAATGATACGGTAAGAGGACAGAGGAAGAATGTAATACTTTTTTCGGAGAGTAATGGATATGAAAGTAAGGAAGTGGTATTTAAGGTAATAGAAGCAAAGGAAACTAAGGGGAATAGTTGTGAAAGATCAGAAATTGAGGAAGTGGTACTGACGGAGAGAAGGAGAGAAGAGGGTATAAAAAACATTAATAATAATTTAAAGGTGATATACACTAATATTGATGGTTTAATATTGGCAAAGCTTGAAATTAATGATTTCTTGAGAAAATATGAACCTGAAGTCATGTGCTTTGTAGAGACAAAATTAAGAAAGGATATTGATGCTCATTTGGGAGACAGTAAATACAATCTGTGGAGAAGAGACCGAAAAGAAAAAATGGAAGGAGGAGTGATGATAGCAGTGAAGAACAACATAAATGTAGATAACGTGGAAATGGGAGAAGGCATGGCTGAAGTGATATATATGAAATTAGAAACTGGAGAGAATGTTAAGGGAGATATGGCGGTAGTGTATGTTCCCCTTAAGACGAGAGCATGGAATGATGATGAATACCAGGAGATGTTGTCAGATATAGCTAGCTATTTACAAAAAATAATTGAGAAAAGCAATAATATAATTTTGGTGAGTGACTTTAACTGTAAAGAGGTGAACTGGGAGGAATGGTACTCAGAAGGCGGTGAGGATTCGTGGGGCACTATGTTTTTAAATATAATAATGACTAATGTGATGACGCAGTGGGTCAAAGAAGAGACATGGTTTCGAGGTGAGGACACACCAGCAAGGTTAGATTTACTGTTTACCAAAGAACCCGATGTAATAGAATCATTGAAATATCTCTGTCCAGTAGGAAAAAGTGATCATGTGGTCATTGAGTTCCAGATGATAATAGGGAACGTCGAGCCAAGAGACGAGCTTCACAAACAGGGAAAATACAACTTTGGGAAATCAAATTTTACAGGATTGAGAAACTTTTTTGAAAATGCGGATTGGAGAAAATTCAGAGAAACGAGAGATACAGAGGAAGTGGGATATCTTTCTAAACCTTTATAATTTGGGAGTAGAAAAATTTGTACCAAGAGTAAGAGGGAAAGAAAACAGGAAAAAGGAGTGGTTTAATAGAAGGTGTTTGATAGCAAAAAAAGAGAGAGATAAGGCGTGGAACAATTGGAGAAAGAGAGGTAACAACAGAACAAAGGAAGAATATAAAAGAATTAGAAATGAATACTCAAGAATACGTAGAGAAGAAGAAAGGAATTTTGAAAAAGGTATAATAGACAAATGCAAGGATGAACCCAAACTGTTTTATAGATTTGTTAATGGCAAACTGAAACAAAAAAGGAAGGAATCACCAAATTGAAAGTAAAAGGAGAGGTCTATAAAGATGCAGCAATGCAAGCTGAAATAATGAACAAATGTTTCCAATCGGTTTTCACTAATGAAAAAGAGTTTGTGGAAGGGGAGGGAGTGACTAGAAATGTCTATCTATCTATCTATTGCCAGACGCCTCAATCCTGTTTGGGCTGGCCACAAACAAATTGCCTCCAAGTCGCCCTGTCCCCCGCCATTTCACTGCCCTGCTCCCAACTCACACCTCCCTCTCTCATATGCCTCTCCACCCTATCCCTCCATCTCATCCTCGGCCTCCCCCTCCCTCTTCCCCCCTCCACCTCATTCACATACACTCTCTTCATCAGTCTTTCACCCTCCATCCCCTCCACATGGCCAAACCACCTCAGTGTGTTCCTTATAACGCTTCCTATCACATCCACGTCCACACCACAACGCTCCTTTATAACCTCATTCGTCAGCCTGCCTCTCCATGTGACTCCACAGGCACCTCTTAAATAACTCATTTCCACTGCTCTCACTCTTGACTTGTGTCCTTCCAACAACGTCCAAGCTTCACTTCCGTACGTTAGAGTTGGTATCACAATACTGTCATGTAGTAACTTTTTCACTTCCATGCTCACTTCCCTGTTTCTTATCACTGCTTTCAAAGAACCAGCACCCTTTCTTCCCTGCTGTACCCTTTCAAGCACTTCACCCTCCAAACCTCCATCCTTACTCATCACACTACCCAAGTACTTAAACATACTCACATTTTCCAATTCCTCACCATCCACCTCGCTGTACTACCACGATCCAAAGTTTCTTTACCCCCCTGAGTGGAAGAAGGTCGAAGCCAAGGTTGTAGCAAGACCAGTTGATCGGACACTGCCAGTATACAAGACTAATAATGGTTCATTATACCGTGATTCATAAATAGGCTCGTGTGTTTCATCCGGGTGATTCTTATTATCCAAAGCTTCAGGTTAGTGAACCCCTCCATTGTGAACTGGCCTGTGTTCGGTGGCCCGTCATTTCTTCAACATTGGCTTCGACCTTCCTCCACTCAGGGGGGTAAAGAAACTTTGGACCGTGATAGTACATTCACTGACTTCACCTCTCTCAAAGACCATCACTTTACTCTTCCCTACATTCACCTTTAGATTCCGTTTCTTACACACTCTCTCAAACTCGTCCACCAAGCCTTGCAGCTCCCCTTCGTCTTCACTCAACAACACAGTATCATCTGCAAACAACAGTACAGGGAGTTTCCAAACACTCTCCTCTCTCACCAGGGCCACTCCAACATCCACTACCCTACCTTGTACTTCTTTTATTACCCCATCCATGTACAGATTGAACAACCATGGAGACATGACACATCCCTGTTTCAAACCAACTTTCAAAGAGAAAAATTCACTTAGTTCACCATCCACATGCACTGCAGCCTTCGTACCATCGTACATACTCTTCACAGCATTCAACAACTTCCCATCTACTCCATATATTCTTAACACTTTCCACAATCCTTGTCTATCCACCCTGTCATATGCTTTCTCCAAATCCATGAAAGCCGCTTACAACTTCTTTCCCTTTTCTAGAAACTTTTCCACTAAAGATCTAAGAATGAATATTTGATGTAGACAACCTCTTCCCTTCCTAAAGCCTCCCTGTTCTTCTCCAACTAATTTCTCTGTTCTTTCTCTAACTCTGTCAATACGTATCCTACCATACACTTTTCCTATTATACTAAGAAGACAAATGCCCCTATGATTACCACACACTTCTTTTTCCCCTTTTCCTTTGTACAAAGGATTAATTATACCTGACTTCCAATCCTCCGGGACTCTACCTTCCTCCCATGCCAATCGGCACATCTTCCACATCTATTCTACTACTATCTCTCCCCCATGCTTCAGCATTTCACCACACACTCCATCAATTCTTGGGGCTTTCCCCGATTTAACTTTCTTCATTGCTTCCACAACTTCTATCCTACTGATTTCTTCCCGTCTTCTCACCTCCCTCCTTCTCCCAGCCATTCCCCAGCCACTTATACTCGCATTACTTCCATCCTGTATGTTCAACAATTCCTTAAAGTGTTCTCTCCATCTGCTCACTTTTTCTCCCTTCTCCACTAGTAATTTACCATTTTTATCTTTCACTCCCCTGCTAACTTCACTTCCACCCTGTCTTACTCTTTTCACCTCTCTCCAGAACATTTTCTTACAGTCATGTACTGGTGATAAATGATATAAAAGTGGAGGTACAGGAAGTGTATACATTACTGGAAGCTCAAGATGTAAGGAAAGCCTCAGGACCTGATGAAATTTCCAATTGGGTACTGAAGGAATGCAGAGAACAACTGGCGGATAAAATTCACAGTTTAATCGTGTGTTCTCTGGAAGAGGGGAAAGTGCCACAAGAATGGAAGAGGGCAAATGTGGTACCAGTTTATAAGGGAGAAAACAGGGAAGAACCCCTGAATTATAGAGCAGTGTCTCTAACCAGCATGGTCGCAAAATTGTGCTAGAGAATCCTGAAAGACAGATGGATAAAATATCTGGAAGAGATGAATATTTTGGCTGAATGTCAGTTTGGATTCAGAAGTGGAAGGTCATGTGTTTCTAACTTGTTGAGCTTTTACTCAAGAGCAATTGACGTGGTACAGGAGAGAGATGGTTGGGTGGATTATGTGTACTTAGACTTAGAGAAGGCCTTTGACAAGGTACCTCACAAGAGACTAATGTGGAAACTAGAATATATCGGAGGACTGAAGGGGAAACTTCTGAAATGGATGAGAGACTTTTTGAGAGACAGACAAATGAGGACAGTAATGAAGGATAGGATGTCTGAATGGAGGGAAGTAACAAGTGGAGTCCCTCAAGGCTCGGTGTTGGCGCCAGTAATGTTCCTGATTTATGTAAATGATATGGTAGATGGAGTGGACAGTTATGCAAGTCTGTTTGCTGATGATGTAAAGGTCTTGAGAAAGGTGAAGGTTGAGGAGGATTGTAAAATGCTGCTGGAGGATCTGGATAGGATACATGATTGGAGCCGGATGTGGGAAATGAAATTTAATGTAAAGAAATGTAAAATATTGGAAATGGGTAAAAGTACAAGGAGGCCATCACTGAATTATTTGTTGCGTAAAGAATTAATGACAAAAATGAGAGAAGAGAAAGATTTGGGAGTGCTGGTCCTAGATAGTTTGTCACCAGAAAAGCACATTAACAAGATAGTTGGAGAGACTTAACTCTTAACTAACATAAGAGTAGCATTTCATTATATGGATGAGGAGATGATGAAAAAATTGATAGTGGCCATGATCCGCCCCATGTTAGAATATGCAGCGGTAGTGTGGTCCCCACACAAAAAGAAAGATATAGACGAGATTGAGAGAATACAAAGAACAGCAACCAAGATGGTCCCCAGTCTGGCAGACCTGTCATACAGAGAGAGACTGGAAAAGCTGGATTTGCCTTCCTTAGAGGAAAGGAGAAAGAGGGGAGACATGATTACGGTGTTCAGGACCATGACGGGAGTAGATAAAATTGATAAAGAAGATCTGTTTTTATGGGATAAGAGAGCAACAAGAGGACACGGAATGAAATTGAAAAAGTCGAACTGCTTGAAGGATATCAAAAAATATAGCTTTCCTTACGGAAGTATAGACTTATGGAATAGCCTGGACAAAGAGATCGTCCAGTCTAAAAGCTTAAACGAGTTTAAAGCTAAATTCGACTTATTGAGAAACAGTGACGGAAGCCCACGAGCATAACACATTCCGTGTATATCACAATTAGGTATATTAGGTAAATACACAAATATTTGGAACGACTTAGACGAAGAGGTGGTGCATGAGAAAACCATTCATGTGTGTAAAGGTAGACTTGATAAATGTGGATTTGGAGACAGGACAACACGAGCATTGCTCAATTCTTGTATACTACAAATAGGTAAATACACACACATGGATGCACATGGGCAGCAGGTAGGCATTTTTATATTTTATTTATATCTCTCATATTTTTAAACTATTTATTTGAATTTTATGTTTTAATTTTTGTACAAAAAATTCTTGGATAACCGAAATTGCGTGAAAAAGTTCGCGTGAATTAAGGGATTACTTCCGTGGATTTGTCTGCCCAGTGGGAAGGTCAGTGCCCATGTAGGCCCCAGTGCTATGGTTGGTGCAGGTATGGCTTCTAGTGCTAAGGTTGGTGCAGGTATGGGCCGGATTCCCCTCCCCCTAACCTGTTCTTGTCTGACTCAGAGGCTGACCACTAGTGCTTGTAAGCACAGGCTGTCCCCCAGCCTCGGGGGGGATGACTTAGGGCCGACTTGGACCAACACAGGAAGGAATGAAGATGGGTCGTCATTTATGGTTCAGTCTTGGTTAAGTGACTTTGGGAAGTTGAGTTGACGTAACCCCCCTTTTATAATGGGTTTCAATCTCCCGATTTACGATTAAAGCGGTATGCGATGACGTAACCCCATCGTAAAATGAGTAATGACTGTATATAACATTTAAATCTTGTCCTTTAAGCTCATTTTCCCAATCTACTTCTGAGAAGTACTTTAGGTCATGGTAGTTGCTCTTTTTTTAGTTCAGGCTCTTTTTGTAACTCTTATTATGGTTAACTTTGTCATATGCAGTCCAGAAGATGCAATTTTATACTGCATGGTTGCTTTTGCCAAATGGAGGGTGATACATTATACTGTCAGTATCATTTTCTTGCCTAGTAAATATAAGATCTAATACTGATGGATCATCAAGTCGTCTTTTTTCTGGTGTTTTTCTTTACAAGTTGTGTTAGGAAAAACTCCTGTACAAGATCCAGGAGCATTTGGTCCCAACATCTTTCATGGCTTCTTACATCTAGAGTATTCCAATTTATATTTGTATTGAAATCTCCAGTCATTATAATTCATTCAGCTTTTTCTTCTGTTCTGTGTAGTAATGCTCTGAAACTCTGAATTGTACTCTCTGCCAGATCTTCATATTTGCCTCTTTCCCAAGTGTTTGCTCTTGGTGGCATGTATAAATTTGCCACGATTAGTTTCCCTTCAGATGTATTAATCTCTACTGCGATCAGTTCTACTTGTGAGGGTATATCTACAGTAGTTCTAATTCTTTGACTTGTAGATTTTTCTTTTTTAAGATTATAATTCCTCCTCCTTTTTTTAAATTCCTATCTCTTCTCCATATATTGTATTCCTCTAAGTATAGGGTATCGCTTGATATCCTTCAGGTTGATTTTGTTTCAGTTAGGCAAATAATATGTGATTCCTTTTCATTGGTATAATCTTTTGTCTCTAATGATTTAGATACCATTCCTTCTACATTTGAATATGTCAGCTTAATCATCTTGTTTACGTACTTGCCATAGCTTGAGTCTGTTACCTTCCTTTTTTTTATTCCCTTCTGGATATGTACCACTTTCGTACCTGCAGTCCAATTACTTTGTACAAAAATGTACTCTTCTCTTCCTTTGATCTTTCCTTATTCTTTGTTTTTGCATCCTCCCTCTTCCCTGTTAGTATTCTCAGTTCTTCTTGAGTTAGGCATCTTTTTATCCATACTTTTTTAAATTCCTCTTTTTCTATGAGTTTGTTGGCATTTTTTAATACTGTATTTTCTTCACAGTGTTTGCACTCTGGAATGTTACTTTCAGGGGCCTTGACTTCTGTCATATTTCCCTAGCCTTTTTCGTTCTTCTAAAACTTTATCACAGGTATCCTCTGATACTTGCTGTAGTATGTTCATTATCCTCTGATAGTTGCTGCAGTATGTTCTTTATATTTTCCATCTCCTTTTTGTCCCTTGAGATTCTGTTTTTTATTTCTTATTCACCTATGCCTTGTATTACTGTAGATTTGTTAATCTCTTCAGCTTTCCTGACTAGTATTGTTTTTTTTTTTAATAATTTCTTTCACTTTCTTTCTTACTCTTTTTTCATCTACCTTTGTATCTAAATCATTCCTTACTTTCACCATTTCAGCATATGTAGTTTGTACCTCATCTTTATAATTTCTCACCATTTCATTTACCTGTGCTCTTTTCTCCTCAGTGTTACTACTTTTGTCTGTCAGACTACTTGCTTGCCTGATTTTCTCCATATCATTTCCGAAATCATCCATAATTCTCTCGTGGTTAACAACTGTACATCCCATTTCACTAGCCTTTGGTCGCATTGAATTTATCTCAACTGATAGTTCATCTGTTGTTCGGCTTTTCTGTTTATTTCCATTATTCATTCCTCATTGTTTTCCTTCTGTCTGCGTAGCTCATTCTTGATTTCTTTGATTTCCATTTGAAAAGATCTCTCTAGTCTGTTTACCTTGTTAACTAACTTATTGTAAGTTTCCTTTTCAACCAGTTCTGGGTAGAAGTCATCATCCTGTTTTTTACCTTTGTCTCTTTTCTTAACATCTTCTAAAGGTGTCTTTCCAAAATATGAAGCCATCTTAAAGAAAAGATCTCTACTTACAGTTTTTGCATCACTCTATCGTCTCCTAACCTTGGTGTTGTCCAGCTGACGTAAGGAAATTCAGCACATTTCTTGACACAGATATAGATGTTTACTTACTTTACGCTACACTTTCTTTGCTATTGCTTGTTTTAGTATGTTGGATCATCACCTTAATTTACCTTATTCGAGCTTGACCCATAAATAGATACAACATAGGTATCTCCAGAGCAGGGCTCAGTGATACACATCCGACCCGTGTGCTGGTCACGTGTGTGTATTTACCTATTTGTAGTATACAGGAATTGAGCAATGCTCGTGTTGTCCTGTCTCCATATCCACATTTATCAAGTCTACCTTTACACACATGAATGTTTTTCTCATGCACCACCTCTTTGTCTAAGTCGTTCCAAATATTTATGTATTTACCTAATATACCTAATTGTGATATACACGGAATGTACTATGCTCGTGGGTTTCCGTCGCTGTTCCTCAATAAGTCGAATTTAACTTTAAACTCGTTTAAGTTTTTAGACTGGACGATCTCTTTGTCCAGGCTATTCCATAAGTCTATACTTCCGTAAGGAAAGCTATATTTCTTGATATCCTTCAAGCAGCTTGACTTTTTCAGTTTCATTCCATGTCCTCTTGTTGCTCTCTTATCCCATACAAACAGATCTTCTTTGTCAATTTTATCTACTCCCACCATGGTCCTGAACACCGCAATCATGTCTCCCCTCTTTCTCTTTTCCTCTAACAAAGGCAAATCCAGTTTTTCCAGCCTCTCTCTGTATGACAGGTCTGACAGACTGGGGACCATCTTGGTTGCTGTTCTTTGTATTCTCTCAATCTTGTTTATATCTTTCTTTTTGTGTGGGGACCACACTACCGCTGCATATTCTAACCTGGGGCGGATCATGGCCACTATCAATTTTTTCATCATTTCCTCATCCATATAATGAAATGCTACTCTTACGTTAGTCAAGAGCTTATAAGTCTCTCCAACTATCTTGTTAATGTGCTTTTCTGGTGACAAACTATCTTGGACCAGCACACCCAAATCTTTCTCTTCTCTCCTTTTTGTGATTAATTCATTACCCAAAAAATAATTCAGTGATGGTCTCCTGGTACTTTTACCCATTTCCAATATTTTACATTTCTTTACATTAAATTTCATTTCCCACGTCCGGCTCCAATTGTGTATCCTATCCAAATCCTCCTGCAGTATTTTACAATCCTCCTCAACCTCTATCTTCCTTAAGATCTTTACATCATCAGCAAACAGACTTGCATAACTGTTCACTCCATCTACCATATCATTTACGTAAATCAGGAACATTACTGGCGCCAACACTGAGCCTTGAGGGACTCCACTTGTTACTTCCCTCCATCCAGACATCTTTTCCTTTATTACTGTCCTCATTTGTCTGTCTCTCAAAAAGTCTCTCATCCATTCCAGAAGTTTCCCCTTTAGTCCTCCTATATATTTTAGTTTCCACGTTAGTCTCTTATGAGGTACCTTGTCAAAGGCCTTCTCTAAGTCTAAGTACACACAATCCACCCAACCATCTCTCTCCTGTACCACATCAATCGCTCTTGAGTAAAAGCTCAACAAGTTTGAAACACATGACCTTCCACTTCTGAATCCAAACTGACATTCAGCCAAAATATTCATCTCTTCCAGATATTTTATCCATCTGTCTTTCAGGATTCTCTCACACAATTTTGTGACCATGCTGGTTAGAGACACTGGTCTATAATTCAGGGGTTCTTCCCTGTTTCCTTCCTTGTAAATTGGTACCACATTTGCCCTCTTCCATTCTTTTGGCACTTTCCCCTCTTCTAGTGAGCATACAATTAAGCTGTGAATTTTATCCGTCAGTTGTTCTCTGCATTCCTTCAGTACCCAATTCCATCAGGTCCTGGGGCTTTCCTTACATCTTGAGTTTCCAGTAATTTATACACTTCCTGTACCTCCACTTTTATATCTTTCATCACCGGAACATTTCTAATCACTCCCTCCCCTTCCACAAGCTCCTTTTCTTTAGTGAAAACTGACTGGAAATGTTTGTTCATTATTTCTGCTTGCATTGCCGCATCCTTAAAGACCTCTCCTACTTTCAGCTTGGTGATTCCTTCCTTTTGTTTCAGTTTGCCATTAACAAATCTATAAAACAGTTTGGGTTCATCCTTGCATTTGTCAATTATACCTTTTTCAAAATTCCTTTCTTCTTCTCTACGTATTCTTGAGTATTCATTTCTTGTTCTTTTATATTCTTCCTTTGTTCTGTCGTTACCTCTCTTTCTCCAATTGTTCCACGCCTTATCTCTCTCTTTTTTTGCTATCATACACCTTCTATGAAACCACTCCTTTTTCCTGTTTTCTTTCCCTCTTACTCTTGGTACAAATTTTTCCACTCCCAAATTATAGAGGTCTAGAAAGATATCCCACTTCCTCTGTATCTCTCTTGTTTCTCTGAATTTTCTCCAATCCGCATTTTCAAAAAAGTTTCTCAATCCTGTAAAATTTGCTTTGCCAAAGTTGTATCTTCCCTGTCTATGAAGCTCGTCTCTTGGCTCGACGTTTCCTATTAACATCTGGAACTCAATGACCACGTGATCACTTTTTCCCAAAGGACAGAGATATTCCAATGATTCTATTACATCGGGTTCTTTGGTGAACAGTAAATCTAACCTTGCTGGTGTGTCCTCACCTCGAAACCGTGTCTCTTCTTTGACCCATTGCGTCATCACATTATTCATTATTATATTTAATAACATAGTGCCCCATGAATCCTCGCCGCCTGCCGAGTACCATTCCTCCCAGTTCACCTCTTTACATTTAAAGTCACCCACCAAAATTATATTATTGCTTTTCTCAATTATTTTTTGCAAGTAGCTAGCCATATCTGACAACATCTCATGGTATTCGTCATCCTTCCATGCTCTCGTCTTTGGGGGAACATACACTACCGCCATATTTCTTTTAATATTCTCTCCAGTTTCTAATTTCATATATATCACTTCAGCCCTGCCTTCTCCCATTTCCACAGTATCTACATTTATGTTGTTCTTCACTGCTATCATCACTCCTCCTCCCTTTTTTTCTTTTCTGTCTTTTCTCCATAGTTTGTATTTACCATCTCCCAAATGAACATCAATATCTTCTCTTAATTTGGTCTCTACAAATCACATGACATCAGGTTCATGTTCTCTCAAGAAATCATTAATTTTGATCCTTGTTGATATGAAACCATCAACATTAGTGTATATCACCTTCAAATTGTTTTTGACTTTTTTAATAGCCTCTTCTCTCCTACTCTCTGTCCGTACCACTTTCTCAACTTCTGATCTTTCACAACCATCCCCCCTAGTTTCCTTCACTTCTATTTCCTTAAATACCATTTCCTTACTTTCATATCCAATACTCTCCCAAAAAAAAGTATTACGTTCTTCCTCTGTCCTCATATCACTTTTTTCCTTTACTTCTTCCTTTAATGATTTTAAAACTTCTCTTTCTTCTTCATTCAGATCTTTTCTTATTATAATATTTTCCATCCCCGCCTCTTTGCTTAATTTCCAAGTCACTTTAAGTATCTCATTTATTACACTTTCTGATGTAAACTTGACTCTCATTGGTCTTGTTTCCCCTTTCTTATAAGGCCCTATCCTCCTTACTTCCTCAATTTCTTTTACCCACTTGTCTCCTTCGGGGTCAATCTTGCCTAATATTCCTCTCACCATGTTCGTGTCTCTCTCGAGTCTTACGAACCTAACCTTTTCTTCCTCTTCCCTGTTTCCAAATACTACCACACATCTGTTCCTTTCTACATTTTCTCTCACTATTTTCTCTTTTTTCTTCAGTATTTTCACTACATTTTCTTCCATTTCTTTCTTGTTCATTTCCCTTTCTTCCTGGATGATCTCTCTTAAGCTGACCACTTCTTTCTGTTCTTCTTCTACGTGTGCCCACTTTGCCTTATGTTCTTCTAATACATTACTCACCTTCTCCGTTTTATTAGTACTCTCTTCTAGTTTCCTCCTCAGTTCAACATTTTCCCGCTTCAAATTCCTAATCTCTTCATTGGCTGTTTCATTTAACTGGATCAGACTCTATGGTGGTTTCCATATTTACTGACACATCCTTTATCACTAGGTTCTCTACTTTCTTTTCGAGTTCACTAATCCTCATAATTAATGTTTTCACCAGGTCCATGACATTAGTATTAGCATCAAATCCTTGAAATTCCATTCCCTCACTGTTTACATTTTCGGCCATGTTTAATGTACCGGTAAAGTACCAAAACAGCTGTTACCGAATAAACCACAAACATTCATGTATACTATAGCCAACAAATCTTCACATTTTTGGTAGTCTACTAACTTTCATTATTTTAAATTTAAAGAAAGACCCTAGGAGACAGGACAGACAAAATTCCTGAAACTACTCAATGTTAGGAGCGGTGGCTGGGACGTCTGCTCTCTCCGGCTGTTCGTGTGTGTGTGTGTGGTGTATGTGTGTGTGTGTGTGTGTGTGCATCTCTCTCTCTCTCTCTCTCTCTCTCTCTCTCTCTCTCACAGCACTATTGATTAATGAAATGCACAAGCATTATCTACATCTCCCTCATGGTTTTCCAAACTTTTTTTGTTTTTACAGACTGAAAGGTATACAGCTCTCTTTTTAGATGTCATAGGGGGAGTAGATGCCATGGCAAAGTACACACTGGCAGTGTACAGTACAGTGCAGTGCAGTGCAGTACAGTACAGTGCAGTACAGTACAGTACAGTAGAATACCACTCAAGCAAAACTCACTGGCACTGCATCGCACACACACCACAATATATCACTGGCAGGGTACACTGGAAATGCAGACACTGTATGGCCAAAGCAAAAGTCACTAGCAAGGTAGCACAAATCACTGGAAGTGTACAGTATAGTACTGCTCACTGGCAGGGTCCACCAGACACACATTTTACGGTCGGAGGAAGGCATGGGCAGGACTCACTGGAGACGTGCACACTGTGTGGTTGAAGCCAGAGTCACTGGCAGGGCTAATGGATATGTACACAGGGCACAGCTACCAAAAGTCTTGCGTGGCACTACATAGCCTCAAAAAGACACTCGCAGGGTCCACTGGAGATGCACACACTGTATGACCAACAAGTTGCTGGCAGGGTCCACTGGAGATATGCACACTTTACAGCCAAAGCAGGGAAGGGTGATGACCGCATTAAAGTTTTTCTGGGTAAACTTGTGTCCCACTGGAATAAGTATCTGGTAGAGGGTCGTGAGGGATGTGTTTAGCTGCATGTTTTGGATGGCTGTGTGTTTGTGTATATGTGTGAGATGTAGTGTCTGGTAGAGGAGTTGAGGCATTCTGTGTAGTGTTGGAGAGTTTTTCATTTTTTGATTCTTTGTGGTGGGAGTGGTACAATATAATTACAAGGATGGGATGCATCCAGTGCTCAAGTGAGAGATTGTGTTCTTCCTATGTTCACACGGTCCTTCATAGGATGCTCTTTCATTTCTTGATGAGAGCAATATTTGCTTATGGTATTAGTACATCCTCGTGTTGTTGTTAAAACTCTTTACATCTTTGCACAAAAGTATGGAGAGCTACTCTATTTCCTTATATTCTTTCTTCTTTCAAATGTTTCTTCAACTTGGAAGCATTCCTTTATTTCTTCATCAATTCACATCACACCAAGCACAGTTGTTTCTAAGACCAATAGCCCCAGATGCCCTTTTTATTTTTTGATTAAGACATTTGATGGGATTTATGGAGTCAAACCTCAGACCATATTAACTTGCAAAATTTAAGATCCCATGACTTTGTATACTCATTAATTATCATGGCCGATCCCATGACTTTGTATACTCTTTAATTATCACGGCTGTGTTCGCAAGAACATGTATGTGTACTGTAGCTGTCTGGAGATTGTCATGCATCCCATTTGAAATATTGACAGTCTTACTTTTGTGTTTTTTCAAACTCTTGGGTCAGTACCATATATGAAGGTATCTTGAGGACTTTCAGTGACATGACTGAGTAAGTGTGAAACATTGGTCATTACCATATATACTGTATATGGGTAATTTGAGCTTTCAGTGACACGATTGTGTCAGTGTGGAGCACTTTTAGATTAGAGGAGGATAAGTTTCACAGTGATGAGCATTTTGCTACAATATGTTACTCTTGAATTAAAAAACTAATGACAAAACTCCCACCTCCCTCCCTCATTTACAGGCTGCACGAGGAGGAGCTGATGAGAGTATTTATGGTGACATCGGAGATTATGTGCCTTCGGTTGGAAAGGCTAGCGACAGGGACAAAGACCGTGGTGGTGACCGTGATCGGGAGAGAGGAAGAGATAGGGATCGTGAGCGAGATCGCAGGGATAGAGACAAAGAGAGGAACGACAGAGACAGAGATAACAAGGATCGTCGTGACCGTGATAGAGATCGAGATAGGTGAGAGTTTATTGGTATGAGTTGAAAGTGCATACAGTTATAGACAGAAATCATCATTCACTTACAGTACCATATTTCTCAGGAAATTAGACACTGCACTGTGTAAGACGTGCCGTAATTCTGGGAGAACAAGTCAAAGGAAAAAAAGTTTTTGACTCCTAACCATCACCCACTACAAGCTTAGCTTGATATAGTCACATTCACACAAGTGTACACTCTCCTTTCAATATCTGCATTAAGTACTATTTGTCAGTTAATGTTTCCATCCATCCATCCATCATCTAATTCAGTGATGCCCCATGAGGAGCGTAGGAGCCCGGGGCTAGGCAAGTTGGTCCTGACATTTAATATGAGAGTGACCAGCCTCACTCATCCCTGATTGGCATTACGTGAGCTGTAAACCCCAACCATCCCTTGGATATAAACCTACACTGGCTCAATCCAATTGGAGCACCTTAATAACCCACAAAACCACCAGGCACCATAATTTGGTTATATGGTTACCACTCAGCATACTAAATGGCTTCCTGGTGTACAGGAAACCATTTGGCTTGTCACTATGTGTAGAGTCACCCATAGGCAGAAGGAAGAGGAAAGAATAAAGGAAAGAGACACAGGAGAAGGAGTGTTAAGTTACCCTTAGACAGAAAAAGAGGAATGAATGAAGGAAAGACAGAAGAGGAAAAATGTAAGAGAGGAAAGGGCAGACACCCAAAGCAGCACTACATCGAGTGAGTGGATGGTGAGCACCGTAACGTACCACTAATAATTTCATTATTAATAAATAAAAGAACTAAAATAGTGAAAGTCTGTTCCACAGTTATAAATATACTTACTACAAATGACTTTGTCTTACTACAAATGACTTTGTCCATCTTTCTGCATCTCTACAGAGTTTGAATCAGGTGAGTTTGTATATAGATGCTCACCTATCAGTATCTGTGTTCAAATACTGTTCATCAGTGTACTAGATACAGTAGAAGTGAAAATATGTAACACAGTCATACATATGTACACTAGAAATTGCTTTTGACCACCCTTCTTTTTTCTCTGTTGAGCTGGACTTAGCTGAGTTTGTCCTCAAGTCACTTAATTGCATGTAAAATATTGTCAGGATTCATGCAAAGAGAATAAAAAATCACAAAATAAAGGTCAGAAAAAAGTTACAATTGTTCATCATAAAAATCCATTCTTGCAATGAGAACTTCCAGTTATATTCACCAGCAGACACCATGTGGCAGAAGTGTCAGTATGTAAACACAGAGTTGTGGCTGCCCATGAATGTTTTCCTCTTCTGCATAAGCATTCAAGTGCATTTTGTTTTTCACAATTTATCAGCAGTTGTAGTGTAGTTAAATGTTTTTTGTTGTATATTCTGCTAATGATAGGCAGTTTATAGGACAACTGCCTGTACGTGTGGCTGTTTTGAATAGAGCCAGAGATAACTCCTGTCCAGCCTCATGACATTCATCACTGAGGACAAATGGAAACTTTTCAGTTTTTTTTTTTAGGGGATGAAAATTTGTCTTAATACCGAAAACTACGGTAATGTTCGCCTTCATTATCATTGCTGTTTTTATCGTCATTGTCGTCATCCTCTTCATCACCTCATTTCATCTTGGGAACCCTGAGCAAGGAATGGCCATGACAGAAATGCCTTCTGACTGTGTTATATTTATACAACTTGCACTCCAAGCATTCCTTATCCTCCTCCTTTGCCAGTATAAGTATATAAGATCTGTCCAAAAAAGAAAATGAACTTTTCAAATAACAAATTTATTGCTTTATGGATGACCTAATCAGACTTGCCTCTTTCAAAATACTCCCCTCCAGTGTTCATATAATGTTCCCAGTGTTCTTTCCAGTTCTGGAATGAGTCCTGGAATGCATTTTTAGGGATGGCATGCAGTTCTGGTAGTGAATTTTCTTCTGTCTCCTCTGTTGTCTGAATTCTGAGACCATTCAGGGTGGATTTCAACTTTGGGAACAAAACAGAAAAAGTCTGCAGGGGACAAGTCTGAAGAGTAGGGCAGCTGGGGGATGATAGTCTTTGTTAGTTGTTTTACAGGGAGGGGAACTAACCCTCTGCTATCCCACTTGTTGACACGTAGGGAATACATGGGTTGGTTATATGGCTACCCTTCAGTGTTGTAAATGATTTCCTGGCTTACAGGAAACCATTAGGCATGTCACTCAATGTAAAGCCACTGAAAAGGAAAGAAGAATAATAAAAATTGACAGGAAAGATATGAGAAATAGGAAGAAAGGAGGAAAGACATGGAAAAACAATGATAAAGCTGAAGGAAGAAGTAGACAGCACTATATCAAGTGAGTGGATGATGGTCGCCATCACCAACTACAAATTTATCTCATGCTTTGTCAAAAAGTCACAGATAAGGATTAACACGTGAGCAGGTGCATTGTCATGGTGCAGCATCCAGCACTATATCAAGTGAGTGGATGATGGTCATCATCACCTACCACAGATTTATCTCATGCTTTGTCAAAAAGTCACAGATAAGGAGTGACACATGAGTAGGTGCATTGTCATGGTGCAGCGTCCAGGTTTTGTTTGTCCATGCCTCAGACCTCCTTCACATTGTCTCCCGCAACTGCTTCAGGACATCCAGGTTAAACTCTTTATTAACTGTCTGACCACGTGGAAGAAACTCATGATATATTATGCTCTTAATATAAAAATAGGCAATCAACATTTCCTTAGCTCTTGAGTGAATCTGACATGCTTTTTAGGTTGTGTTGATGATGCTCCAACCTATTGTGACGACCGCCATATTGTTTCAACATTATTTAATCCGTTATGACATTTTTTTTAGAAAGTTTTCATCAGCATTTGAATGATCAAACATGTCCTAGCTGACTGTGAATTCAGTTCTCGTTTTGCTCATCTGCCAGCAGACACAGCACAAATTTTGCTGCAACAAAATGCATCTTCAGGTTTTCGGTTAAATCATGTGGCACGAACTTTTACGGATGCCTGTTTCTTCCAAAACTTCGTGGACAGTCCGGCGACGATTTTCACGGATCTCAGCACACGTTTTCTCAATTTAATCGTTGTCTGTTGACGTGGAAAGCTGTCCAGATTTGGGATTGCAGCAAATTGCCAAGTGCACTAAACACATGTTCACTCAAGTGCATGTACCTCAATGACTAAGTGATGTGGCATGATGCA
Organism: Coenobita brevimanus; assembly: GCF_032717465.1. Taxonomy (NCBI): domain Eukaryota; kingdom Metazoa; phylum Arthropoda; class Malacostraca; order Decapoda; family Coenobitidae; genus Coenobita; species Coenobita brevimanus. The sequence continues at coordinate 16,670,550 of NC_137040.1, read as the reverse complement.
GCTAGTGTTAGACTAAAGCACAAAGTCACTGCTACACAGCGCTCCTGTCGTGAGCATGCTACACCAGCTCTTTGGCAAGCTGTTTAAAATATTCAGTTTCGTTTGGGGCAGAATTGTACTGTAGACCCTCGTTTTACTGGACCTTGATTAACCCAGATATCATATTTAGCCTACACTATGTAGACCACTGAACTTCTGTCGGCTGTAACGAACTATTTCCATTGAATGGGGCACAGTAGGTCATAATACATGTTTTTCCCACACTTTTCGCTTCAGCTTGGCCTGAAATTGCCCTTCCCCCATTGTGATTGCTGAGTTGTAATAACAGACTATAGTACAGTAAATGCTTGATATACTGAACACTCTTTTCACAAATTTCGGTTTTGATGACCACCTCGAGCTGGCTGAACGTTATGTTCATGTAATGAGTTTTGTTTGGTAACAGAGTGGATGCACAGGAAACACCGACCAGCTTGGTGTCCCTACACACACACACACACACACACACACACACACACACACACACACACACACACACACACACACAGGGAGTCAAAGGAGGCAGCCGTGCGACATCGGCACTCCGTACCGAACCAACACAGCCAGTAACATTACCTAAATTAGTATCTTTATATGAATCAAGCTCTGTACCAGGTTAGACTAAATGATTTTTCATTATTAAAAGGAAAAAAAAAAAAGTAATAAGTTTAAACAAGACTTGTTCAAACAGAAAAGAGAACCAAGACGAAAGAATGCGCTCAGTCAGCTGAGGTTTATTTAGACTACAGCAGCATGGGGAATGTAAGTACATACTCTGTACTTTTAGTATTGCAATGGATACATATTTTAGTAAAGCAAATTTGGAAAAGAAAAGGGATAAAGGTAGAAAGCAAAATGATGATTTCTACCAAGAACTGGTTGAAGTGGAGACTCACAATAGACTGGTTGAACGTGTACACAAACTAGAAATGGCTTTCATAAATGAAATTGATGAAATAAAGAAGCAGATGCACTTGCAAAAGGAAGAAATAGAAAAACTAGGAAGGGAGGCCAACAAGAAAGACACAACCATCAGTGAACTAACAGTGGAATTGAGTACACTTAGGAAGAAAATGAGTGAAATGACAAGTACAGTAGTCAATCATGAGAGTGTTATGGAAGAGTTCAAAAATGACGCAGAGACAGTTAGGCAAGTAAGCAGTCTGATAGACCAAAGCAGTGATATTGAGGAGAAGATAACACAGGTGAATGAAGCTGTGCAAAGCTACAAAAATGATGTGGAAACCACGTATGCTGAAGTGGTGAAAGTAAAGAAAGACTTAGAAACAAGGGTGGAGGAAAAAAGCATTAAAAAGGAAGTGAAAAGAATAATCCAAAACAATCCAAAGTTAGTCAGAGATTCAGTAGATATAAACAAATCTATAGTAATCACTGGTATAGAAGAGGAAGAAGTAAAAAACAAGATCACAAGAGACGAAAAGGAATTGGCAAATGTAATGAGCTTACTGAAAGAAGTATCAGAGGAAACCTGTAGTTAAGACATAGAGGAACACAAAAGGTTAGGGAAATACGAGAAAAGCAGGACAAGACCTCTAAAGGTGACTTTCCAGAGTGTAAACACTGTGGAGGAGATACTAAAAAATGCAAAGAATCTTATGGAAAAAGAGGAGTTCAAAAATGTATGGATAAAAAGATGCCCAACACAAGAGGAACTGAAATTACTGAAAGAGAAAAGGGAGGAAGCAAAAACAAAAAATGAGGGAAGATCAGAAGAGGAGAAGAAGAAATTTTTTTACAAAGTAATAGGATTGCAGGTACGAAAGTGGTACACAAACAGGATGGAAGAAAAAGGAGGAAGGTAGTAAAACCATGTCATGACAAGTATATAAACAAGATGATAAAGTTGATGTACTCAAATATGGGTGGAATGGTATCTAAATTACTAGAGATGAATGATTATGTCAGAGAAAATGAACCACAAATAATATGCCTAACTGAAACAAAATTAACACCAAGGATATCCAATGACATACTAAACTTAAGAGGAATACAATATATGGAGAAGAGACAGAAATTTAAAAAAGGGAGGAGGAATTATAATATTAACTAAGAAAAATCTAAAAGTCAATGAAATAAAACTGGATGTACCATCACAAGTAGAACTGATTGCAGTAGAGATCAACACATCTGAAGGTAAAGTAATTGTAGCCAATTTGTACATGCCACCCAGATCAAACACATGGGAAAGAGACAAATATGAGGACCTGGCAGAGAGTACAATTCAGAGTTTAACATCCTTGCTACATAAAATGGAAGAGAAATCGGAAAGAATTATACTAACTGGAGATTTTCATACAAATATAAATTGGAATACTCTAGATATAATTAGCCAAGAAAGCTGTTGGGACCAAAAGCTCCTGGATCTCGTGCAAGAGTTTTTCCTAACGCAACATGTGAGGGAAACCACCAGAAAAAGAGGACTTGATGTACCTTCAGTGCTAGATCAAATATTTACTAGGCAAGAAAATGATATTGACACTTTAATATATCACCCTCCACTCGGCAAAAGAGATCATGCAGTACTAAATTACAACTTCAGGATAGCATATGACATAGTTAACAGCAATGAAAGTTACAAAAAGAGCCTAAACTATAAAAAGGGAAATTATCAAGACCTAAAGAAGTATTTCTTAGAAGTTGATTGGGAAAATGAGCTTAGAGGACAAGATTTAAATGCTGTATATAAAAAATTTTGTGAATTTTATGAAATAGGAGTCCAGAAGTACATCCCACAGCCCAAAGAACCAGATAAGAAAATACAGAAATAGTTCAATACAGAATGTAAAAAATCAAAAGAAAGAATAGATTTGTTGTGGAATAGATACAGAAGACACAATAGTGAAAGGGCGTATAATAATTACAAACAGGCAAGAAACGATTATACAAGAATAAGGAGGGAAGCCCAAAAACAGTTTGAGGAGGATATAATATATAAAAGTAGTGATCAGCCAAAGCTGTTTTACAGCTACATCAGAAGCAAAACCAAAGTAAAAGATATAATACAATCCATTACGGACGAGGGAATCACTTATACACAAGAGAAAGATATTTGTGAAGCACTAAATAAGAATTTCCAATTAGTTTTTACAGAAGAAAAAATTTTTGAGAGGGACTATGTGGAACATGCATGTCCTTACATACTACAAGATATACAAATAGCAGAAAAAGTAATACATGAGGAGTTAAGTAAATTAGACAGAGGAAAAGCAAGTGGTCCTGATGAAATTTCATGTTAGGTACTACCAGAATGTGCAAAGGAGTTAAGTAAACCATTATTTTTAATTTTCAAGAAATCCTTGAGTCAAGGAAAACTACCTGATATTTGGAAAAAAGCAAATATTGTCCCCTTATTCGAGAAAGGAAACAGACAAAATCCACTCAACTACCGACCAGTATCACTGACCAGTGTTGTAAGCAAGGTGTTAGAAAAGCTTATAAGAAAAGCTTGGGAAAATCATCTAGAAGAACACAGTATGATAACAGAAAGACAGTTTAGTTTCAGAAAAGGAAAATCATATGTCACTAATCTGTTGAGCTACTATGACTGAGTAACAAACACAATAATGGAAAGAGAAGGATGGGTGGACAGTATCTATTTAGATTTCAAGAAAGCTTTTGACACAGTACCACACCAAAGACTTGTATGGAAACTGTAACATCAAGGAGGAATTCGAGGCAAACTGTTTTGTTGGATGCAAGATTTTGTCATAAAAAGAGAAATGAGAACAGTACTAAGAGGAAACTACTCATCATGGAAAGAAGTGACTAGTGGAGTACCACAGGGTTCAGTGCTGGCACCAATCATGTTTTTAGTGTATATAAATGATATAAACAGTAACACTGGAAATGAGAGCTATCTGAATATGTTTGCAGATGATGCAAAAATACAAAGGAGAATTGCTAACACAGACTCTTGTAAAGAGCTACAAGAAGAATTAAATAAACTTCATGAATGGAGTAATACATGGCAAATGGAATTCAATGTGGACAAGTGTCATGTAATCAAGTTTGGTAAAAGTAGAAAAAGACCTGATTGGGATTATAAGTTAGGAAATAAAACCCTATACACATCAGAAAGAGAGAAGGACCTAGGTGTGATTATCAATAACAGACTATCTCCGACTGACCACATCAGCGAGAAGGTACGGAACATGTATACACTGCTTGCAAATATGAGAATAGCATTCACTTACATAAATGAAGACATGCTAAGAAGGATAATAACATCATTCATTAGACCAACCCTGGAATATGCATCAGTAGTCTGGAGTCCTCATCTCAAAAAGCACATAGACAAGATTGAAAAAGTTCAAAGGACCACGACAAGATGGATACCAAGCTTAAGGAACCTAAGCTGCGAAGAAAGACTAAATAAATTGAATCTACCAACACTACAGGAGAGAAGGAAAAGAGGTGACATGATAATGCTATATAAGTGCATATCAGGGAAGGAGAAAATAGGCATAAATGATTACTTAACATATGGAGAAGCATCAGCAAGAGGACACCGCAAAAAACTGCATAAGAAGAGAGGTGATAAAGATGTACGGAAATTCAGTTTCCCAAACAGAGCAATTGATCAATGGAATGCACTACCGAATGAAATAGTGTGTGCCAAAACAATTTACAAATTTAAGGATATGTACGATAAATATGGTTTAAGACACGGTACAGTACGAGCTTGACTCATTCCTGTAAAGATACAATTAGGTAAGAACACACACACATTGTGTGTACTTAGACATAGAGAATGCCTTTGACAAGGTACCTCACAAGAGACTAATGTGGAAACTAGAATATATAGTAGGACTGAAGGGGAAACTTCTGGAATGGATGAGAGACTTTTTGAAAGACAGACAAATGAGGACAGTAATAAAGGATAGGATGTCTGGATGGAGGGGAGTAACAAGTGGAGTCCCTCAAGGCTCGGTGTTGGCGCCAGTAATGTTCCTGATTTACGTAAATGATATGGTAGATGGAGTGAACGGTTATGCAAGTCTGTTTGCTGATGATATAAAGATCTTGAGGAAGGTAGAGGTTGAGGAGGATTGTAAAATACTGCAGGAGGATTTGGATAGGATACATGATTGGAGCCGGACATGGGATATGAAATTTAATGTAAAGAAATGTAAAATATTGGAAATGGGTAAAAGTACAAGGAGGCCATCACTGAATTGTTTGTTGTGTAATGAATTAATCACAAAAAGGAGAGAAGAGAAAGATTTGGTAGTGCTGGTCCAAGATAGTTTGTCACCAGAAAAGCACATTAACAAGATAGTTGGAGAGACTTATAAACTCTTGACTAACATAAGAGTAGCATTTCATTATATGGATGAGGAGATGATGAAAAAATTGATAGTGGCCATGATCCCCCCCAGGTTAGAATATGCAGCTGTAGTGTCGTCCCCACACAAAAAGAAAGTTATAAACAAGATTGTGAGAATACAAGAACAGCAACCAAGATGGTCCCCAGTCTGGCAGACCTGTCATACAGAGAGAGGCTGGAAAAGCTGGATTTGCCTTCCTTAGAGGAAAGGAGAAAGAGGGGAGACATGATTGCGGTGTTCAGGACCATGGTGGGAGTAGATAAAATTGACATAGAAGATCTGTTTGTATGGGATAAGAGAGCAATAAGAGGACACTGAATGAAATTGAAAACGTCAAACTGCTTGAAGGATATCAAGAAATATAGCTTTCCTTACAGAAGTATAGACTTATGGAATAGCCTGGACAAAGAGATCGTCCATTCTAAAAGCTTAAACGAGTTTAAAGCTAAATTTGACTTATTGAGAAACAGTGACGGAAGCCCACGAGCATAGCACATTCCATGTATATCACAATTAGGTATATTAGGTAAATACATAAATATTTGGAACGACTTAGATGAAGAGGTGGTGCATGAGAAAACTATTCATGTGTGTAAAGGTAGACTTGATAAATGTGGATTTGGAGACAGGACAACACGAGCATTGCTCAATTCCTGTATACTGCAAATAGGTAAATACACACACACACACACACACACACACACACACACACACACACACACACACACACACACACACACACACACACTGCTCCCAGGCCCAGGCCCAGCCACCGCTGGAAACCTTAAGTAGTTTCCAGGAATTTTGTTGGTCCTGTCTCCTATGGTCTTGTTTTAAGTTGAAAATACTGTAAGTAAAGATAGACTATCAAAAATGTAAAGATTTATTGGCAATAGTATACATGAATGTTTGTACTATTTTCGGTAATAGTTGTTTTTGGTACTGCAACCAACCTCAAAGATGGCTGATAATGTAAACATTGAAGGACTCGAATTTCCAGGTTTTGATAGAAACACTAATATCATGGATCTGGTTAAAACATTGATTATGAGGATTAGTGAACTTGAAAAGAAAGTGGAGAATCTAGTGTTAAAGGACGTGTCTGAGAATACAGAGATTACTATACAGAGTCTGATCCAGTCCAGTGAGATGGCGAATGAGGAAATCAGAAATTTGAAGCGTGAAAATATCAACTTGAGGAGAAAACTAGAAGAGAGTACTAATAAAACGGAGAAGGTGAGTAGTGTTTTAGAAGAGCATAAGGCAAAGTGGGCACACGTAGAAGAAGAACAGAAAGAAGTGGTCAGCTTAAGAGAAATCATCCAGGAAGAAAGGGAAATGAACAAGAAAAAAATGGAAGAAAATGTAGTGAAAATAGTGAAGAAAAAAGAGAAAACAGTGAGAGAAACTGTAGAAAGGAACAGATGCGTGGTAATATTTGGAAACAGGGAGGAGGAAGAAAAGGTTAGATCCGTGAGACTCGAGAGAGACACGAACCTTGTGAGAGGAATATTAGGCAAGATTGATCTCGAGGGAGACAAGTGGGTAAAAGAAATTGTGGAAGTAAGGAGGATAGGGCTTTATAAGAAAGGGGAAACAAAACCAATGAGAGTCAAGTTGTCATCAGAAAGTGTTGTAAATGATATACTTAAAGTGACCTGGAAATTAAGCAAAGAGGCAGGGATGGAAAATATTATAATAAGAAAAGATTTGAATGAAGAAGAAAGAGAAGTTTTAAAATCATTGAAGGAGCAAGTAAAGGAAAAAAATGATAAAAGAACAGAGGAAGAATGTAAAACTTTTTTTTGGAGAGTGATGGATATGAAAGTAAGGAAGTGGCATGTAAGGAAATAGAAGTGAAGGAAACTAAGGGGGATGGCTATGGAATATCAGAAATTGAGGAAGTGGTACCGATGGAGAGAAGCAGAGAAAAGGGTATAAAAAACATCAAAAATAATTTGAAGGTGATATATACTAATGTAGATTTTTTTTTTTTTTTATGTGAGGAAGAAGGAACCAAAGGCCATGAGCCCACAGTATGAGTTCCCTCCAAGAGAAAAACAAAATACAAGATAGAGGCAAATTCAAGATCCATTAATTTTGAGATGCCTAGATACACTGCGTTTGAAAGACTGGAGATCGTAGGCAGCAGGAAATAGAGACAGAGGGAGACAGTTCTAGAGTTGACCTGTTGCATAAATGAAGGACTGGGAGTAACGGTTAATTCTTGGATTAGAGAGTTGGAGAGAAAAGGGATGAGAGTTTGCTTCTAGACGGGTGCAATGCGCCCGTCTTAGAAGTGGAGGAATGCATGCAGATAGTTCAGAGGAGCAGTGACCATTAAAGTAGCGATAGGGAAGAGATAAAGATGCAACAGTGCGGTGAAGAGACAGTGGTTAAAGGAAGTCAGTAAGAGGATGAGAGTTAATGAGACGAAAAGCCTTTGACTCCACCGTATTGAAAAGAGCTGTATGTGGGGAGCCTCCCCACACATGAGAGTTGTACTCCACACAGGGGCGGATAAAACCCCTGTATAGAGTCAGCAATTGTGCAAGGATAAAGAAAAAATGGAGTCGGCTTAGCACACCAGTCTATTGGAAGCAGATTTTACAAGAGATGTATCGGCAAGACTTGAAATTAATGATTTCTTGAGAGAACATGAACCTGATGTCATGTGCTTTGTAGAGACTAAATTAAGAGAAGATATTGATGTTCATTTGGGAGATGATAAATACAAACTGTGGAGAAGAGACAGAAAAGAAAAAACGGGAGCAGGAGTGATGATAGCTGTGAAGAACAGCATAAATGTAGATACCATGGAAATGGGAGAAGGCAGGGCTGAAGTGATAGATATGAAATTAGAAACTGGAGAGAATGTTAAGAGCGATATGGCGGTAGTGTATGTTCCCCTTAAGACGAGAGCATGGAATGATGACGAACACCAGGAGATGTTGTCAGATATGGCTAGTTATTTACAAAAAATAATTGAGAAAAGCAACAATATAATTTTGGTGGGTGACTTTAACCATAAAGAGGCGAACTGGGAGGAATGGGACAAAGGAGGTAGCGAGGATTCGTGGGGCACTATATTATTGAATATAATAATGAATAATGTGATGACGCAGTGGGTCTAAGAAGAGGCACGGTTCCGAGGTGAGGACACACCAGCAAGGTTAGATTTACTGTTTAACAAAGAACCCGATGTAATAGAATCATTGAAATATTTCTGTCCTATAGGAAAAAGTGATCATGTGGTCATTGAGTTCCAGATGATAATAGGGAACGTCAAGCCAAGAGACGAGCTTCATAGACAGGGAAGAAACAACTTTGGGAAAGCAAATTTTACAGGATTGAGAAAATTTTTTGAAAATGCGGATTGGAGAAAATTCAGAGAAACGAGAGATACAGAGGAAGTGGGATATCTTTCTAGACCTCTATAATATGGGAGTGGAAAAATTTGTACCAAGAGTAAGAGGGAAAGAAAACTGGAAAAAGGAGTGGTTTAATAGAAGGTGTATGATAGCAAAAAAAGAGAGATAAGGCGTGGAACAGCTGGAGAAAGAGAGGTAACAACAGAACAAAGGAAGAATATAAAAGAACTAGAAATGAAGACACAAGAATACATAGAGAAGAAGAGAGGAATTTTGAAAAAGGTATAATAGACAAATGCAAGGATGAACCCAAACTGTTATATAGATTTGTTAATGGCAAACTGAAACAAAAGGAAGGAATCACCAAACTAAATGTAAAAGGAGAGGTCTATAAAGATGCAACAATGCAAGCTGAAATAATGAACAAATGTTTCCAATCAGTAATGAAAAAGAGTTTGTGCAAAGGGAGAGAGTGATTAGAAATGTACCGGTGATAAAAGATATAAAAGTGGAGGTACAGGAAGTGTATAAATTACTGGAAAGTCAAGATGTAAGGAAAGCCCCAGAACCTGATGGAATTTCTAATTGGGTACTGAAGGAATAAAGAGAACAACTGGCGGATGAAATTCACAGTTTAATCGTGTGTTCTCTGGAAGAGGGGATAGTGCCACAAGAATGGAAGAGGGCAAATGTGGTACCAGTTCATAAGGGAGGAAACAGGGATGAACCCCTGAATTATAGACCAGTGTCTCTAACCAACATGGTTGCAAAATTGTGTGAGACAATCCTGAAAGACAGATGGATAAAATATCTGTAAGAGATGAATATTTTGGCTAAATGTCGGTTTGGATTCAGAAGTGGAAGGTCATGTGTTTCGAACTTGTTGAGCTTTTACTCAAGAGCGATTTACGTGGTGCAGGAGAGAGATGGTTGGATGAATTGTGTGTACTTAGACTTAGAGAAGGCCTTTGTCAAGGTACCTCATAGTAGACTAATGTGGAAACTAGAATATATAGGAGGACTGAAGGGGAAACTCCTGGAATGGATGAGAGACCTTTTGAGAGGCAGACAAATGAGGACAGTAATAAAGGATAGGATGTCTGGATGGAGGGAATTAACAAGTGGAGTCCCTCAAGGCTCGGTGTTGGCGCCAGTAGTGTTCCTGATCTATGTAATTGATATTGTAGATGGAGTGAACAGTTATGCAAGACTGTTTGCTGATGATAGTAAAGATCTTAAGGAAGGTAGATGTTGAAGAGGATTGTAAAATACTGCAGGAGGATCTGGATAGGATACATGATTGGAGCCGAACGTGGGAAATGAAATTTAATGCAAAGAAATGTAAAATATTGGAAATGAGTAAAAGTAACAGGAGGCCATCACTGAATTATTTGTTGGGTAATGAATTAATCACAAAAATGAGAGTAGAGAAAGATTTGGGAGTGCTGGTCCAAGATAGTTTGTCACCTGAAAAACACATTAACAAAGTAGTTAGAGAGACTTATAAACTCTTGACTAACATAAGAGTAGCATTTCATTATATGGATGAGGAGATGATGAAAAAATTGATAGTGGACATGATCCGCCCCAGGTTAGAATATGCAGCAGTAGTGTGGTCCCCACATGAAAAGAAAGATATGAACAAGATTGAGAGAATACAAAGAACAGCAACCAAGATGGTCCCCAGTCTGGCAGATCTGTCATACAGAGAGAGGCTGGAAAAGCTGGATTTGCTTTCCTTAGAGGAAAGGAGAAAGAGGGGAGACATGATTGCAGTATTCAGGACCATGGTGGGAGTAGATAAAATTGACCGAGAAGTTCTGATTTTCTGGGATAAGAGAGCAACATGAGGACACGGAATGAAATTGAAAACGTCAAGCTGCTTGAAGGATATCATGAAATATAGCTTTCATTACAGAAGTATAGACTTATGGAATAGCCTGGACAAAGAGATCATCCAGTCTCAAAACTTAAACGAGTTTAAAGCTAAATTTGACTTACTGAGGAACAGCGATAGGAACCCACGAGCATAGCACATTTCGTGTATATCACAATTAGGTATATTAGGTAAATACATAAATATTTGGAACAACTTGGACGAAAAGGTGGTGCAGGAGTAAAACATTCATGTGTGTAAAAGTAGACTAGATTAAGGTGGATATGGAGAGAGGACAACACGAGCATTGCTCAGTTCTTGTATACAACAAATAGGTAAATACAAATAGGTAAATACACACACACACACACACACACACACACACACAATTTGAAGCGTGAAAATATCGAATTGAGGAGAAAACTAGAAGAGAGTACTAATAAAACAGAGAAGGTGAGTAGTGTATTAGAAGAGCATAAGGCAAAGTGGGCACATGTAGAAGAAGAACAGAAAGAAGTGGTCAGGTTAAGAGAAATCATCCAGGAAGAAAGGGAAATCCATCCATCCATCCATCAGCCAATCCTACATTGCCCCATGAGGAGCGTAGGAGCCCGGGGCTAGGTAGTTGGTCCCGACATTTAAAATGAGAGTGACCAGCCTCACTCATCCCTGAGTGGCAATACATGATCAATCAACTCCAACCACTCCTTGGATATAAACCATCACCAGTTCAATCTGATTGGAGTGCAATAATTACCCACTAAACCACCAGGCGCCAAAATTTGGTTATATGGTTACCACCCAGCGTAGTAAATGGTTTCCTATTGTACAGGAAACCATTTTTCTTGTCACTCAGTGTAGAGTCACCCACAGGCAGAAGGAAGAGAAAAGAATGAAGGAAAGAAAGACAGAAGAGGGAATGTTGAACAAGAAAAAAATGGAAGAAAATTTAGTGAAAATACTGAAGAAGAAAGAGAAAATAATGAGAGGAACTGTAGAAAGGAACAGATGTGTGGTAGTATTTGAAAACAGAGAGGAGGAAGAAAAGGTTAGATCCGTGAGACTCGAGAGAGACATGAACCTGGTGAGAGGAATATTAGGCAAGATTAATCCCGAAGGAGATCAGTGGGTAAAAGAAACTGAGGAAGTTAGGAGGATAGGGCCTTATAAGAAAGGGGAAACAAAACCAATGAGAGTCAAGTTGTCATCAGAATGTAGAGTAAATGATATAGTTAAAGTTACCTGGAAACTAAGCAAAGAGGCAGGGATGGAAAATATTATAATAAGAAAAGACTTGAATGAAGAAGTAAGAAAAGTTTTAAAATCATTGAAGGAACAAGTAAAGGAATAAAATGATAAGAGGACAGAGGAAGAATGTAATACTTTTTTTTGGACAGTCTTGGATATGAAAGTAAGGAAGTGGTATGTGAGGAAATAGAAGTGAAGGAAACTAAGGGGGATGGCAATGAAAGATCAGAAATTGAGGAAGTGGTACCGATGGAGGGAAGGAGAGAAGAGGGTATAAAAAACATCAAAAATAATTTGAAGGTGGTATATACTAATGTTGATGGTTTAATATCGGCAAGGGTTGAAATTAACGATTTCTTGAGGGAACGTGAACCTGATGTCATGTGCTTTGTAGAGACCAAATTAAGAGAAGATATTGATGTTCATTTGGGAGATGGTAAATACAAACTGTTGAGAAGAGACAGAAAAGAAAAAACGGGAGCAGGAGTGATGATAGCAGTGAAGAACAACATAAATGTAGATACTGTGGAAATGGGAGAAGGCAGGGCTGAAGTGATATATATGAAATTAGAAACTGGAGAGAATGGCAAGAGAGACACAGCGGTAGTGTATGTTCCCCCTGAGACGAAAGCATGGAATGATGACGAATACTAGGAGATGTTGTCAGATGTAGCTAGTTTTTTACGAAAAATAATCGAGAAAAGCAATAATATAATTTTGGTGGGTGACTAACTGTAAAGAGGTGAACTGGGAGGAATGGGACTCAGGAGGCAGCGAGGATTAGTGGGGCACTATAGTAGTAAATATAATAATGAATAATGTGATGACGCAATGGGTCAAAGAAGAGACACGGTTCTGAGGTGAGGACACACCAGCAAGGTTAGAGTTACTGTTTACCAAAGAACTCGATGTAATAGAATCATTGGAATATTTCTGTCCTATAGGAAAAAGTGATCATGTGGTCATTGAGTTCCAGATGATAATAGGGAACGTCAAGCCAAGAGATGAGCTTCATAGACAGGGAAGATACAACTTTGGGAAATCAAATTTTACAGGATTGAGAAAATTTTTTGAAAATGCGGGTTGGAGAAAATTCAGATAATCAAGAGAGATACAGAGGAAGTGGGATATCTTTCTAGACCTCTGTAATTTGGGAGTGGAAAAATTTGTACCAAGAGTAAGAGGGAAAGAAAACAGGAAAAAGGAGTGGTTTAATAGAAGGTGTATGATAGCAAAAAAAGAGAGAGATAAGGCTTGGAACAACTGCAGAAAGAGAGGTAACAACAGAACAAAGGAAGAATATAAAAGAACTAGAAATGAAGACACAAGAATACGTAGAGAAGAAGAAAGGAATTTTGAAAATGGTATAATAGACAAATGCAAGGATGAACCCAAACTGTTTTATAGATTTGTTAATGGCAAACTGAAACAAAAGGAAGGAATCACCAAACTGAAAGTAAAAAGAGAGGTCTATCAAGATGCAGCAATACAAGCTGAAATAATGAACAAATGATTCCAATCGGCTTTCACTTATGAAAAAGAGTTTGTGGAAGGGGAGGAAGTGATTAGAAAGGTACTGGTGATAAAAGATATAAAAGTGGAGGTACAGGAAGTGTATAAATTACTGGAAAGTCAAGATGTAAGGAAAGCCCCAGGACCTGATGGAATTTCTAATTGGGTACTGAAGGAATGGAGAGAACAACTGGCGGATAAAATTCACAGTTTAATCGTGTGTTCTCTGGAAGAGGGGAAAGTGCCACAAGAATGGAAGAGGGCAAATGTGGTACCAATTTATAAGGGAGGAAACAGGGAAGAACCCCTGAATTGTAGACCAGTGTCTCTAACCAACATGGTCGCAAAATTGTGTGAGAGAATCCTGAAAGACAGATGGATAAAGTATCCTGAAGAGATGAATATTTTGGCTGAATATCAGTTTGGATTCAGAAGTGGAAGGTCATGTGTTTCGAACTTGTTGAGCTTTTACTCAAGAGCGATTGATGTGGTACAGGAGAAAGATGGTTGGGTGGATTGTTTGTACTTAGACATAGAGAAGGCCTTCGACAAGGTACCTCATAAGAGAGTAATGTGGAAACTAGAATATATAGGAGGTTTGAAGGGAAAACTCCTGGAATAGATGAAAGACTTTTTGAGAGACAGACGAATGAGGACAGTAATAAAGGATAGGATGTTTGGATGGATGGAAGTAACAAGTGGAGTCCCTGAAGGCTCGGTGTTGGTGCCAGTAGTGTTCCTGATTTACGTAAATGATATGGTAGATGGAGTGAACAGTTATGCAAGTCTGTTTGCTGATGATGTAAAGATCTTGAGGAAGGTAGAGGTTGAGGAGGATTGTAAAATACTGCAGGAGGATCTGGATAGGATACATGATTGGAGCCAAACGTGGGAAATGAAATTTAATGCAAAGAAATGTAAAATATTGGAAATGGGTAAAAGTACCAGGAGACCATCACTGAATTATTTGTTGGGTAATAAATTAATCACAAAAATGAGAGAAGAGAAAGATTTGGGAGTGCTGGTCCAAGATAGTTTGTCACCTGAAAAACACATTAACAAAATAGTTAGAGAGATGTACAAACTCTTGACTAACATAAGAGTAGCATTTCATTATATGGATGAGGAGATGATGCAAAAACTGATAGTGGCCATAATCCACCCCAGGTTAGAATATGCAGCGGTAGCATGGTCCCCACACAAAAAGAAAGATATAAACAAGATTGAGAGAATACAAAGAACAGCAACCAAGATGGTCCCCAGTCGGGCAGATCTGTCACACAGAGAGAGGTTGGAAAAGCTGGATTTGCCTTCCTTAGAGGAAAGGAGAAAGAGGGCAGACATGATTACAGTGTTCAGGACCATGGTGGGAGTAGATAAAATTGACAAAGAAGATTTGTTTTTATGGGATAAGAGAGCAACAAGAGGACACAGAATGAAATTGAACAAATCAAGCTGCTTGAAGGATATAAAGAAATATAGCTTTCCTTACAGAAGTATAGACTTGTGGAATAGCCCGGACAAAGAGATCGTCCAGTCTAAAAACTTAAACGAGTTTAAAGTTAAATTTGACTTACTGAGAAACAGTGATGGGAACCCACAAGCATAGCACATTTCGTGTATATCACAATTAGGTATACAGAATTAGGTAAAAACATAAATATTTGGAACGACTTAGACAAAAAGGTGGTACAGGAGAAAACCATTTATGTTTGTAAAGGTAGACTAGATAAATGTGGATATGGAGACAGGACAACACAAGCATTGCTCACTTCCTGTATACTACAAATAGGTAAATACAAACAGGTAATTACACACAGGTCGGTATAATACGATTGAGGGATGGAGGGGAAACCTATGAAAGAGAAGAAGAATTGTGTGAAATAATGAACAACAAACTGCAGTCAGTCTGTGTGCTGGAAGAGGAATTTAGGGAACCTGAAATAGAACCCAGGGTGACGGGAATTGCAGAAATTACAGTGGACGTGAATTAGGTGCTGCAGCTGATGAGGGATTTGGATGTAAGAAAAGCATTGGGACCAGATGGTGTGTCTGGATGGATCCTGAAGGAATGTGCAGACCAGTTAGTGTGGCCTGTTTGTGTCATCATTAAGATCGTTGGATAATGGACAGTTACCTAAAGATTGGGAAAGAGCAAGTATTGTGCCAATCTTCAAGGGAGGAGATAGGGAAGATCCACAAAATTTTAGACCTGTATCACTTACTAGTATTGTTTGTAAAATCTGTGGGAAAATTATTAGAAAAAGATGGATAAAGTATTTAGAAGAAAATGAAGTGATAACACCAAGACAATCTGGTTTTAGGGAAAGACGATCATGTGTTACTAACGTATTAAGTTTCTACAGTAGGGTAATAGATGTCATACAATAGAGAGAGGGATGGGCAGATTGCATCTATCTTGACCTAAAGAAAGCATTTGACAGGGTGCCCTATAGGAGACTGCTGTGGAAGTTGAAGACCTTTGGAGGGGTGCATGGGAAACTATTAAAGTGGATGGAAGATTATTCGATAGGAAGGCAGATGAGAACAGTTATAAGAGATAAGGTTTCACAGTGGAGAAACGTGACTAGTGGAGTACCCCAGGGCTCTGTCTTAGCCCCAGTAATGTTTCTGATATATGTAAATGACTTACCAGAGGGTTTAAATAGTTACATGAGTATGTTCGCAGATGATGCTAAAATCATGAAACATATTAAAGGAACTGATAGTTGTAAAAAACTGCAAGAGGACTTGGACAAACTCCACAGTTGGAGCCAGACTTGGGAAATGGATTTTAATGGCCAGAAGTGTCATGCATTAGAAATGGGAATGGGTGAAAAAAGACCGCACTGGACATATAAAATGGGCAATGAGATCATTTGTAAGAGAACAGATGAGAAAGACTTGGGAGTGATTATTCAGGATGACTTGTCATCAGAAAAACATATAAACAAAAACATTGGAGGAACTTATGGTTTGCTGACCAATATGAGAGTGGCTTTTAATTATATGGATGAGGAAATGCTGAGGGAGTTGATAGTGACCATGATAAGACCAAGGCCAGAGTATGCAGCAGTGGTATGGTCACCTCATTTGAAGAAGCATATTGATAAACTAGAGAGGGTTCAACTGATGACAGCAAGGATGATACCATGTTTAAGGGAACTCACCTACAAGGAGAGACTGGAAAAACTGAAGATACCAACGCTACGTGAGAGAAGAGAAAGAGGTGACTTGATCACGATGTTTAGAAATGTAAGAGAATTGGAAAGAGTCGATAGAGAGGATCTTTTTGTGTTGGATGATGGAAGAACAAGAGGTCATGACTTCAAGTTGAGGAAAAGTAGATGTCTTAATAATCTTAAAAGGTTTAGTTTCCCAAACAGAAGCATAAGTATTTGGAATGACTTAGATGAGGAGGTGGTGCAGGCAAAAAACATTCATGTGTTTAAAACTAGATTGGATAAATGTAGATATGGAGACAGGACAACACGAGCTTAGCTCAATTCCTGTATACTACAAATAGGTAAATACACACACACACACACACACACAGGTTGTTGACAGAGACGGAGCTTTTCCTCTGGATCGTGGGGAAATAATCGCTGAATCAGCAACGAAAAGAAGACCAGCCTATTTGTGATTATGATAATGGGTGCGTGAGTGGTGGTCCCGTTGGACAGTAGTTAAAGAATTGTGGTTTTGGTCATAAAAACAACAAGATCATAGTGAAAATAGAAAGTCTCCATATCGTTGATTCATGGCAGAAAGGGAGGGTGCAATGTTTACAAGTGGCGAGAGAGAGTTTGAGGGTTTCTCTGAAGAGGACGTGGGAAATGGAAGTATTAAGTTGAACCAAACAAGAATAGCAGGTGTAGAGAAAACAGCGGAGGGGAATGTCCAGGAGATAATAAAGGTATGGGCAGTAATTAAAGAGTTACAGAAACGGACCATAGAGCAGGAAGACGAGATCAAAAGTCTGCGAAATAAACTGGAAAAAATTTGTACATGTTGTGATGAACAAGAAAGAGAAGTTACTGAATTAAAAGTGAGCAATGAATCAGCGTCAAATGAAATAAAACAGTTTAAGAGGGAGAATAAGAGGTTGGAAGAAGAAAGAGACAGGATGAAAAGCAAACTAGATTAGTATGAATCCAAATCAAGAATGCAGGACGAGCACATTAAAGAAATCAAGGAACAACATAAGGGGTGGAAGAAAATTCAGGAAGAGGGAAATGTAAATTGAAAGAGATTATACAACAACAAAGCAAGGTAAAGGTGGAGAGGGAAGTGGTTAGGGTGCTGAGAAGTAGAGAATCTTTAGTTAGGGATGTAGCAAAGAAGAAAAAATGTGTAATAATTTCAGGAGTTAAAGAAAAACGTATGACAATAAGATCAGAAAGAGAAAGAGAAGAACTGAGTAAGGTTAAAGAAATAATATCAGTAGTCATGGAGGAAAACAACGAAGCTCAAGAAGAGATTGAAGAGGTGTTTAGGTTAGGAAAGTACGAGGAAGGAGGGGCAAGGCCATTGAAGGTAAAGTTTAAGTCTCAGGCAACAGTAAACAAAATTATTAGTAGAACATGGAAATTATCAGACAAGGAAGGGTTAAAAAATGTTTGGATAAGGAGAGATGCAAATGAGGAAGAAAGAGCTAAAATAAAGGAGTTAGTAAAGGAAGCAAAGGTAAAAAACGAACAGAGAACGGAGGAAGAGAAGACAGTGTTTTATTGGAGAGTCATGGATCAGAAATTAAGGAGGTGGTACCGGCGGAGAGAAGGAGAAAAGAGGGTATAAAAAACACCAAAAATAATCAGAAGGTGGCATATACCAATGTTGATGGTTTAATATTGGCAATGCTAGAAATCAATGATTTTTTGAGGTTACATGAACCTGATGTTATGTGCTTTGTAGAGACCAAATTAAAAGAAGATATTGATGTTCATATGGGAGATGGTAAATACAAACTGTGGAGAAGAGACAGAAAAGAAAAAACGGGAGGAGGAGTGATGATAGCAGTGAAGAACAACATAAACGTAGATACCGTGGAAATGGGAGAAGGCAGGGCTGAAATGATAGATATGAAATTAGAAACTGGAGAGAACAGCAAGAGAGGTATGGCAGTAGTGTATGTTCCCCCTAAGCCATGAGTATGGAGTGATGATGAATACCAGGAAATGTTGTTAGACATGGCTAGTTATTTACAGAAAATGATTGAGAAAAGCAACAACATAATTTTAATGGGTGACTTCAGTTGTAAAGAGGTGAACTGGGAGGAATAGGACTCAGGAGGCAGTGAAGATTCATGGGGCACTACATTATTAACCCCTTAACCGCAGGGAGCAAGGGATCATACAGCAGGGCGTCACTTTTGTGACTCTTGGGAGCAAGGGATCATACAGCAGGGCGTCACTTTCATGACGCTTGGGAGCAAGGGATCATACCCCGGGGCGTCACTTTTGTGATTTTGTGTTATTTTGAATTCGCCCGGGCTTTCAAGTGATGGCTTGCATCATCTATCAGTACTGCCAATGTCCAACACTAGTCAGCACTCCTAATCTCATCTGTACTCCCATCCATTGTTGACAATTTAGCCATTTCTCCCCGTTCTTGACTCCCCTCCCTACCTCCCTTCCATTACCCTCTCCCCTCACCTGCCCGGCCGTGCTATGCTAAGTAAATCTTCCCTGGAATTTTCCACTGATTTTATCCATTGAAATAAGCTCTATGCCCTATTCTTATACCAAATAATATATACAAAAAAGAAGTAAGGTAGGTGATAGTGCCATACACCTGTAATTGGCTAATTATCACCTGACAACACCTCACGTGCACTCGTTCGCTAATTTTCGCTGTTTATTTCCCCTTGAAATATGCCGTATAATCTATTCTCGTAATAAAAATATACTAGTATATATAAGAAAGGAAGGAAGAAGCCTAAGTGATATTTACATTCACCTGGAGCTACCTAATTTATTATGTATTGTCTAGATTTCATGCCAATCATTTCATAGCGTATATATTAGCAGCTGTCACTAAGCTGACATCGGCAGCATTACACTCCCCCTAGGCAGCTAGGCCACCACACTGTATTCAGTTTACTGTCGTCTTTCAGGGTGAAACCACGTCGGATTCGCGCCTGTCCAATTCCTCTGCTTTTTAGCCCCATGCAAAGGGCCCTGTGACCTCTACCCCCTACTAAACCTCGTGTGGAAAGGGGTAAAGGGCTAAGTGACTGCTGTGGAACATCAACTGGCTAATTTGTCAATGAAAATGATAGCCAGTGACTAGATCTTTCTGGTGAATAAAACAGTGCAAGTGGAAATGTAAATAATGTGTTAACAGCAAGTGAAAGCAGTGAATGTAAATATAAGTGAACAGTGGAAAATAGTTTTATAAGTTACTGCAAGTGACAGTGCATAACACAGTGTAAATAAAATAGAAATGTAAATAAATAAAATAAAGAATGTAAATAGTAATGTAAATGAGTAGTAATATAAGAATACGAGTATATATGCTAGGAGTAATGAAAGTGAAAATTTCACTCTGTCATGTATGAATACTATGAGTTATGAAAGTGGAAGTGAAAGTGACAGATTCACTCTCAACGCTAGTATACAGGACAAGAAAGTGAATGCTACATATTTTACTGAAAGAGAAATTGAATGCCTACAGTGACAATAAACTACTGTTACTGAAGGAAACTTATGGATAAAGACTGTAGATATATATAAGTGTTATATAGTAATAGAAATATAAAGTGTGAGTGTTTTTATGAATAATAAATGACAGAACACCAGCGGCGAACGAGTGCAAGTCTGAAGGTCATACGCGCTTGTAATTTTCATTGCTTTCACAGTTTTTTTTTTTTGGAGTATGGATTCCAAACTATTTGAGAATCATAGAATAGTGTTTCTAGTGATAATATCAGGCTGTGGTAATCATATTACGGGTTGTCGGGAAGTGTAAAGTGGAGACTTCGTTACCCAATTTCAGAGATCTCCACAAGTCCTACGGTACTCGACGAAGGCTCAACAAACATCTCAGGAGAAAGCTGAAGGTATTTGTCATATGCATATTTAATTTTAATATTCTAGGACTAACAGCTGTATGCTTAAAGCTGATGTAGGACTTTTCCTAAGGGCCATATATCAAAATGGTATGCTAAAAGTTTAAGTAGGGAAAGACTTCCCTCAATATGTAGGGTTGTTCCAACATTTTTTTAAGGGAAGGAATGCTTGGCTTTCGCAAACCCTACATTTAATTATTCGTAACAAAGTAACGTTGTACCTCCAGAACGCATAGAATAATGTAAATAGTTTATGTAAAAAATATTTTAACTTGCTAAAAGTGCAATGCAAACATACACAGGAACTGAACCGTTGATTATTAAAACACGCGGGCTGTACCTTACCGAGTAGTAGGTCAAACTCGGGCCCGTCTCTGCCCTGGTGGAGACACCCACTGTCATTTTTATTTTTTTAAGAGTAGTTGACAGTAGGCGAGATCCTAAAATTGACATGTGTAAACCACTTTTATATGTTACTCATGTGATTTAACTGAATATAGAACGTTCAGTCAATGCTAAAGGTAATAATATATGTTAATATATATAACGAGAAAGGTACTGTTCTTCGCTCATAAGCCAAACTACTGTTCTTCGCTCATAGGCCAAACTATGAAGTGTCGTGCCAGCATTGGATCATCATTGCGTTTTAATCTCAGGCACCGCAAACTGTTTTTCATTTTCTTAAATCATTTTTTGTTATATTTCAGCAGCATTCTATTCATAATTCTTGGTAATCATTAAGGAGACATAGGACCACCTTATTTTGCATTTTTTCCTTGCTTTAGCCCTTCATAGAATTCTTCATGTACTCTCGAATTGTGTTTTCAAGTTAGTGTTTTTCATTTCTTTTAAATATGGTTAAAAGTGCTTTAAAAAGCAGTGTTTGTTCATGGACAGCCACTATCTTGCTGTGCATGAAGACCGATGGACGCCATCTTAGAGCGCCATATACGATCGAAATTACCCTTGCAGGCCTAATTAAACAAACCTAACTTAAACTTTCGTAACAACCCAAATTTATTTCTCCTAACGTTACCTAACCTATTTGAGACTAACCTAACCAATTTTATGCTAACCCAACCAAACTTATCCTAATCTGTGCGCGAAGACTGACAAACGCCATCTTAGAACGCTATTTTTCAGCGAAATTGCCCTTTATCAGTGCTCATTTACCCAAACCTAACATAAATTTTCATAATTCAACCCTGCCTTATTTATCCTAACTTGTTTCAAGCTAACCTAACCAGTTTTAAGGTAACCTAACCAAATTTATCCTAACCTAACCTGACCTATCTCCAGTGCTAACTATCATATTTACAACATAAGTATTGATTGAAAAGTTTACTGCTATAATAGTATATAAAGTATATGTACAAATAAGTCATCATTCATCATCATCATCCATTGCCAGACGCCATGTATCCCAAATGGGGTGGCCAAGGGCTTAGAGTTAACTGTTTTACAGGGAGGGGCACTAATCCTCCACCAACCCCACTTGACACGTAGGGATGCCAACAGCATCTGGTGTTCCCAGGCGGTCACCCATCCAAGTACTAACCAGACCCAACGTTGCTTAACTTCGCTTATCGGACGGGAAGCGGTGTACTCAACGTGGTATGGCCCTTTTCTCACTTCACTGAATTTCACTATTCACTTGCACTGCACAGTCTTTGCCTCTTACTCAGTGTCTATGGGAACCATGTATCACAGTCACTTATCATGCAAAGGGGAAGGGGGAAGGCCTGGGGACTCACAATTGTCGGCCTAGGATAGGCGGAGTCCTTGCAGGAGTCACTTTGTCCCGCAGCCACGAGACAACTGGCAGAGGCATCATCTCTCGTGGAGGGCCCAGACTGGACGTGGTGAAGGGCCCCCTCACTGTTGGGGCTGGGGACTGGAGTCTGGTCCTCAGTGCTAGGGCTAAACAGGTTATATAAATAAGTGCTGATATATAAAAAAAATGACGGAAAATTATTTTATTTTGGTGCTCATTGACATCGTCTGGACAAGAATAGTCACAGCGACTCCCACGGGAGCACTTCCGAAGTACCAACTGGTCACGCAGGGCTACCAACCACCCCCTTTCCCTTAATGTTCTCTTAGCATACCATGTAAAAATTGAGGGCTTGCTTGTACTTTCCTTAGTGTGTAAAGTAGGGACCAATGTAGGGCCTCTCCATATGTGTTTATGCATACGGCCGTAATAACTGATATTTGGCAAATATTTTTAGACAGTCTGTCAGAGCGCAAATACGCCCGCGAGACATGCAAGTCAAGCAAAAACAACCCCGTGGTTTAGGGGTTAAATATAACAATATACTGAGGTGGTTTGGCCATGTGGAGAGGATGGAGGGTGAAAAACTGACGAAGAGAGTGTATGTGAGTGAGGTGGAGGGGGGGAGACGGAGGGGGAGGCCGAGGATGAGATGGAGGGATGGGGTGGAGAGGTATATGAGAGAGGGGTGTGTAAGTTGGGAGCAGGGCAGTGAAATGGCGGGGGACAGGGCAACTTGGAGGCGATTTGTTTGTGGCCACCCCGAATGGGATTGAGGCATTTGGCAATAGATAGATAGATAAAACAATGTGATGACGGAATGGGTCAAAGAAGAGACACGGTTCCGAGGTGATGACACACCAGCAAGACTAGACTTACTGTTTACCAAAGAACCCGATGTAATAGAATCATTGGAATATCTGTGTCCTATTGGAGAAGTGATCATGTGGTCATTGAGTTCCTGATGATAACAGGGAACGTGGAGCCAAGAGATGAGCTTCATAGGCAGGGAAGATACAACTTTGGGAAAGCAGACTTTACAGGTTTAAGAAAATTTTTCGAAAATGCAGATTGGAGAAAATTCAGAAAATCAAGAGAGATACAGATGAAGTGGGATATTTTTCTAGGCTCCTATAATTCAGGAGTGGAAAAATTTGTACCAATAGTAAGGGAAAAAGAAAACATGAAAAAGGAGTGGTTTAATAGAAGGTGTATGACAGCAAAAAAAGAGAGAGACACGACGTGGAGCAATTGGAGAAAGAGAGGTAACGGCAGAACAAAGGAGGAATATAAAAGAACTGGAAATGAATACACAAGAGTACAAAGAGAGAGGAAGAATGGAATTTTGAAAAATGTATAATAGACAAATGTAAGGATGAACCCAAACTGTTTTATAGATTTGTCAATGGCAAAATGAAACAAAAGGAAGGAATCACCAAACTGAAAGTAGAAGGAGAGGTCTATAAAGATGCAGCAATGCAAGCTGAAATAATGAACAAACGTTTCCAGTCAGTTTTCACAAATGAAAAGGAGTTTGTGGAAGAGGCGGGAGTGACTAGAAATGTAGTGATAAAAGATATAAAAGTGGAAGTACAGGAATTGTATAAATTACTGGAAACTCATGATGTAAGGAAAGCCCCCGGACCAGATGGAATCTCTAATTGGGTACTGAGGGAATGCAGAAAACAACTGGCGGATAAGATTCTCAGTTTAATTGCGTGTTCTCTGGAAGAGGTGAAAGTGCCACAAGAATGGAAGAGGGCAAATGTGGTACCAATATATAAGAGAGGTAACAGGGAAGAACCCTTGAATTATAGACCAGTGTCCCTAACCAGCTTGGTTGCAAAATTGTGGGAAAGAATTCTGAAAGATAGGTGGATAAAATATCTGGAAGAGATGAATATTTTGGCTGATAGTCAGTTTGGATTTAGAAGTGGAAGGTCATGTGTTTCCAACTTGTTGAGTTTTTACTCAAGAGCGATTGACGTGCTACAGGAGAGAGATGGTTGGGTGGATTGTGTGTATTTAGATTTGGAGAAGGCCTTCGACAAGGTACTTCATAAGGGACTAATGTGAAAACTAGAGCATATAGGAGGACTGAAGGGGAACCTCCTGGAATGGATGAGAGACTTTTTGAGAGACAGACAAATGAGGACAGTAATAAAGGATAGGATATCTGAATGGAGGAAAGTAACAAATGGAGTCCCACAGGGCTCAGTGTTGGCACCAGTAATGTTCCTGATTTATGTAAATGATATGGTAGATGGAGTGAACAGTTATGCAAGTCTTTTTCCTGATGAGGCAAAGATCTTGAGGAAGGTAGAGGTTGAGGAGGATTGTAAAATGCTGCAGGAGGATCTGGATAGGATACACGATTGGAGCTGGATGTTGGAAATGAAATTTAATGCAAAGAAATGTAAAATATTGGAAATGGGTAAAAGTACCAAGAGGCCATTATTGAATTATTTGATAGGTAATGAACCAATCACAAAAGCGAGAGAAGAGAAAGCTTTGGGAGTGCTGGTCCAGGACAGATTGTCACCTGAAAAACACATTAACCCTTAAACCGCGGGCTTGTTTTGCTTTGACTTGCGGCTCCCGCGGGCATATTCGCGCTCCGACAGTCTCTCTAAAAATATTTGCCAAAAATCAGTTATTAGTCCTAGAATATTAAAATCATATATACTTATGGCACATACCTTCAGCTTTCTCCTTGGGTGTTTGTTGAGCCTTCGTCGAGTACCGTAAGACTTGTGGAGACCTCTGAAGTTGGGTAACAAAGTCTCCGCTTTACACTTCCCGACAACTCGTAATATGATTACCTATCTATCTATCTATCTATCTATAGCCCGACGCCCTAATCCCGCAAAGGGTGGCCGCAGACAAAACGCCTCCAAGTCACTCTGTCACCCACCATTTGACTCCCCTCCCCCCAACTCACCCCCCCCTCCCTCATATACCTCTCAACTCCATCCCTCCACCTCATCCTCGGTCTACCCCTCCCTCTCCCTCCCTCCACCTCACCTACATACACCTTCTTAGTCAGTCTTTCATTCTCCATTCTCTCCACATGTCCAAACCACCTCAGTGTATTTCTCCTAATCTTTTCAACCACATCCACATCTACCCCACAACGTTCCTTCACTTCTTCATTCGTCAACCTGTCCCTCCACGTCACTCCACGTCACTCCACATGCTCCTCTCAAGTAACTCATTTCCACTGCTCTCACTCTTGACTTGTTCCCCTCTTGCAAGGTCCACGCCTCGCTTCCATACGTCAGGGTAGGGATCACAATACCATCATGCAGTGACTTCTTAACTTCCATACTCACCTCCCTATTTCTCATCACTGCTTTCAGTGAACCAACAACCTTCCTTCCCTGCTGTACCCTTTCACGTACTTCATCCCCCAAAGTTCCATCCTTACTCATCACACTACCCAAGTACTTGAATGCACTCACATTCTCCATATCCTCATCATCCAACCTCACTGCACACTCTGTGACTTCATTCCTCTCAAACACCATAACTTTACTTTTGTTTACATTAACTTTCAGCTTCCTCCTCCTACACACTGTCCCAAATTCATTCACTAAACCTTGCAACTCCCATTCATCTTCAGTCAACAATACTGTATCATCAGCAAACAGCAACACCGGAAGCTTCCAAATCTCACCCTCATTCATTAGGGCCACCCCCACATCCACTGCCCTACCTTGCACCTCCTTTACAACCCCATCCATATATATATTAAACAGCCATGGAGACATCACACACCCCTGTTTCAGTCCCACATTGAGATCAAAGAACTCATTCAGCTCACCATCCACTCGCACCGTAGCCTGATATTATCACTAGAAACACTATTCTGTGATTCTCAAATAGTTTGGAATCCATACTCCAAAAAAAAAAACTGTGAAAGCAATGAAAATTACGAGGGCGTATGACCATCCCACTTCCGATCGTTCACTGCTCGTGTTGTCTATTATTCATAAAAACACTCACAGTTTATATTTCTATTACTATATAACACATATATATCTACAGTCTTTATCTATAAGTTTCCTTCAGTAATAGTAGTTTATTGTCACTGTGGGATTCAGTTTCTTAGCAGGAGCGAATCCGACATACAGTACCTTCACCTTGAAAGACGACAGTGAACTGATATTGGTGGCCTCCTGCTGCCTGGCTAGGGTGAGTGCAATACTACCAACTTCAGCCTTGTGAGACCTGCTAATATATAGCAATGAAATGATTGGCAGGAAACGAAGACAATACATAATAAATCAAGTAGTTCCAGGTGAATGTAAATATCACTTAGGCTTCTCCCTTACCTCCTTATATGTATATTTATTACGAAAATAGATTATACGGCATATTTCAAGGGGAAATAAACGGCAAAAATTAGCGAACGTACTGTTGTTTGCAGATGATACTGTGTTGCTGAGTGAAGACGAAGAGGAGCTGCAATGCTTGATGGATGAGTTTGGGAGAGTGTGTAAGAAACGGAATCTAAAGGTGAATGTAGGGAAGAGGAAAGTGATGGTCTTTGAGAGAGGTGAAGTCAGTGAATGTACAGTGAGGTTGGATGGTGAGGAATTGGAAAATGTGAGTACGTTTAAGTACAGGTACTTGGGTAGTGTGATGAGTAAGGATGTTGGTTTGGAGGGTGAAGTGCTTGAAAGGGTACAGCAGGGATGAAAGGTTGCTGTTCTTTTAAAGCAGTGATAAGAAACAGGGAAGTGAGCATGGAAGTGAAAAAGTTACTACATGACAGTATTGTGATACCAACTCTAACGTATGGAAGTGAAGCTTGGACGTTGTTGAAAGGACCAAAGTCAAGAGTGAGAGCAGTGGAAATGAGTTATTTAAGAGGAGCCTGTGGAGTCACATGGAGAGACAGGCTAACGAATGAGGATATAAAGGAGCATTGTGGTGTGGATGTGGATGTGATAGGAAGCGTTATGAGGAACACACTGAGGTGATTTGGCCATGTGGAGAGGATGGAGGGTGAAAGACTGACGAAGAAAGTGTATGAGAATGAGGTGGAGGGGGGAAGAGGGAGGGGGAGGCTGAGGATGAGATGGAGGGATGGGGTGGAGAGGTATATGAGAGAGGGGGGTGTGAGTTGGGAGCAGGGGAGTGAAATGGCAGGGGACAGGGCGACTTGGAGGCGATTTGTTTGTGGCCACCCCAAACGGGATTGAGGCGTCTGGCAATAGATAGATAGATAGATAGAGTGCACCTGAGGTGTTGTCAGGTGATAATTAGCCAATTCCAGGTGTATGGCACTATCACATACCTTATTTCTTTTTTGTATATATTATTTGGTATAAGAATAGGGCATAGGGCTTTTTTCAATGGATGAAATCAGTGGAAAATTCCAGGGAAGATTTACTTAGCGTAGAATACAGTCTGGTGGCCTGCAATAATTAGGTAGTTCCAGGTGAATGTAAATATCACTTAGGCTTCTCCCTTCCTTTCTTATATATATTTTTATTACGAAAATAGTTTATACGGCATATTTCAAGGGGAAATAAACAGCGAAAATTAGCTAACGAGTGCATGTAAGGTGTTGTCAGGTGATAATTAGCCAATTCTAGGTGTATGGCACTCTCACTTATTTTATTTCTTTCTTGTATATATTATTTGGTATAAAAATAGGGTATAGGGCTTATTTCAATGGATGAAATCAGTGAAAAATTCCAGGGAAGATTTACTTAGCATAGCACGGCCGGGCAGGCGAGAGGATAGGGTAATGGAAGGGGGGTAGGGAGGGGAGTCAAGAACGGGGAGAAATGGCTAAATTGTCAACAATGGATGGGAGTACAGATGAGATTAGGAGTGCTGACTAGTGTTGGACATTAGCAGTACTGATAGATGATACAAGCCACCACTAGAAGGCCTGGGCAAATTAAAAATAACACTGAATCACAAAAGTGTCGCCCCGCGGTATGATCCCTTGCTCCCAAGCGTCACGAAAGTGACGCCCCGCGGTTAAGGGGTTAACAAGGCAGTTAGAGAGACGTATAAACTCCTGACTAATATAGGAGTAGCCTTTCATTATATGGATGAGGAGATGATGAAAAAATTGATAGTGGTCATGATTCGCCCTAGGTTAGAATATGCAACAGTAGTGTGATCCCACACAAAAAGAAAGATATAAACAAGATTCAGAGAATACAAAGAACAGCAACCAAAATGGTCCCCAGTTTGGCAGATCTGTTGTACAGAGAGAGTCTGGAAAAGCTGGATTTGCCTTCCTTAGAGGAAAGGAGAAAGAGATGAAACATGATTGCAGTGTTCAGGACCATGGTGGAAGTAGAAAAAATTGATAAAGAAGATCTATTTTTATGGGATAAGAGAGCAACAAGAGGACACGGAATGAAACTGAAGAAACCAAGCTGCTTGAAGGATATCAAGAAATATAGTTTTCCTTATGGATGTATAGACTTGTGGATTAGCCTGGACAAAGAGATCGTCCAGTCTAAAAACTTAAACGAGTTTAAAGCTAAATTTGACTTCCTGAGAAACAGAGACGGGACCCCACGTGCTTAGCTCATTTCCTGTATATCACAGTTAGGTAAATACAATTAGGTAAATACACACACACACACACACACACACACACACACACACACATAAAATTATCAGCATTATTATCAGCACCAGTGAGCCTCTGAGTAGTCACCTGGCCAATGCTTTGACAGATACATCCATGCAGTGGCAGATAAGACCATATTTGACCATATTTAGGTCAGCATGCCACATTATGGTAGTACAACTGCACTGTTAAGACCCAACCAAATGCCTACTTGTAGGTGATCAGCATTATGAGTGAGTACATTATTGGCAAGTTGATTGTACTGTCATGCAGCAGCTTTTTGACTCCTATGCCAACCTTTCTATTCTTTATCACCATCTCAGTAAACCTACAGCCATCCTCTCCTGTCGCACTCTGTATTGCACTTTGCCCTCCAAACTTGCATCCATGGCCATTGCACCCCACACTAAATATTCGCCATTTCTTGACCATTCAGCCTCAGTCATCGCTCATGACATGATTTCCCCCCCAAACCATAAGTTTTCTCATTGTTACATTCACTTTCCTAGTTAATTTTGTACACACATACGCACATGGGAACTCATTCACCTAGCACTGCAATTCCTGCTCATTTTAACTTAGTGTCAGTAGCAAATAAGAGTATTGCATAGGTAATTTCTAAACCCTGTCTCTCCCACTAGTAACATACCCTTATCTGCTTCATTTTTAACATCATCCAGTGATCTACTGATAGTGGACCTGAATACATTACACTTTCCTGTTCAATCAGATGTTTAAATGAAAGATATCTGACCTTGTACCCTCATGCATATTATTAACATTTTTCAGCAGCTTCCTATATACAGGTATTCCATGATATACGATACCCATAGATGCGATACCCCGGCTTAGCGATGGGCGTAGAAATACCACCATATCCCGCTTGATGATGGCCACATCCCGGTTCAACGATGGGCCCTCTGAGGTCTCATTCACGGGCAATGGGCCAAAATTTTGAATCATGCACGATCCCGCGGCCAGCTGAGCCTGCCTGCCTCCCAGGATGCACGGAAACACTCACGCAGCCCCCACAGCTATCGCTCACCCTGTGCTCACTCGTATCGTTTTTCTCCCACTGGCCATCTCTGAGTGAGGAATTGTCTTACGTCCTCCCACCCTGCATCATGTTGCATCACCAACGTTATGCAAGCTGTTATCGTAGTGCATCGCAACTGAGTACGAACAGTGCCGTGAGTAGAGCAGAGATACTAATCGTGTGTGGAGTGCGATTTTCTGTGAATTTTTGCCTAAATAAGTAATGTCTGGCAAGGGCATTGCATGTTGTGGTGCTATTGGTGGTGCAAGTGGAGGCAGACTTCAATCATGGCTCTCTTTAAACAGTACCCCACCACACCAGCAACCCAAAGAGGATCTCCCCAGCCCTCGACCAGCAGTGTGTCTCCCTAGCCCTCGACCAGCAGAGCATCTCCCCAGCCCTCAACCACCAGAGCATCTCCCCAGCCATTGACCAGCAGAGACACAATCAGGACCTTAGCCCACCGAGGACGTGCTCAGCCCCTAGTGCTGGACCTCACTTCCAGCCGATCTCCGTCTCCCATGTCACCTGTCTCCACTGCAGCACTCCGCCACTCCATCGCTGCCTTCCTTGTCCCAACCTCCATCTCCCACACCACTTTGGCCACTACCTCTGTCTCCCTCGCCACGACATGAGC
The DNA here is from genome assembly GCF_032717465.1 of Coenobita brevimanus. Taxonomy (NCBI): domain Eukaryota; kingdom Metazoa; phylum Arthropoda; class Malacostraca; order Decapoda; family Coenobitidae; genus Coenobita; species Coenobita brevimanus. Next base: position 16,640,036 of record NC_137040.1, on the reverse strand, counting down.
CACCACATCTTTCTCCCTCGTCACAACGTGAGCCACCGTATCTGTCTCCTTCGCTACCTCGTCAATCATTGCAGCGGTCTCCTTCACCACCTCACTAGTCATCGCAGCTGTCTTCCTCACCATCTCCTCTGTCATCCATTGCCACCCTCAGAGCCATCTCATCACACCCCTCACCACCACCTGAGTCATCACATCGCATCCCATCAGCACCGCCTGAATCATCGCATCGCACACCATCTCCGCCTCCAGAGCCAGCACATCGGTCTCCAGCTACCATCATCACATCTTGTCAGGCTTCCCCCCACCATCTGACTCTCCTCTAGAGATGGAGGTTTGAGGGCTTTGAAGGATGAGTGAGTTCTAGGGAGCACCAGATGTCCCCTAGCCATGGGGGGGATAACAAGGATGACGACCAGAACCGGGTATGGACTTACAAGAAGTAAGTGATGAGAGGTGTTTGACATTTTCTGATCTATTTTTACTGATTTTCAAATTTTATTTGTTGGTTTTAGTGAGTTATTTACAGGTATTAGGCTTAGGTTATCTTCTTTTACAGCTGTTAGGCCATTTAGATTGACTTTAAATTTGTTTTTGGACTCATTTGGGTGGGTTTAGGACTTGGGTGGGGGGGAAACCCAAGGCTGGAAAATGCATCCCTATACTTTTCATGTTAAATCTACTCTAATATACGATACCCCACTTGGCGATGGATTTTTACCTAACCAATTGCATCATTAAAATGGGGTATACATGTACTGTATCTTCAGCACCTTTAGCATTTCTTGTCTTTCTACTGTCATATACTTTCCATAGAGCCTTGGAGGCAGCATGCAACTTCTTTCTGTTCCTTAATGCATTTTTATCATACATCTTAGGGAGACCATCTCGTTTACACACACACTGTCCCTCCTAAAACCCCCATGTTCATATCCAACCAATTCTTCTCTTCTCTCCCAAATACTGTCAACAAGTTTCCTGCCATACACAGTATCTCTCTTATTACATTAAAAAGACAAATACCCAAACATTTCTTCCCCATAACCTGACTGCCAGTCCTCATGTAGTCTACTGTTCTCCCAGGCCAGTCTGCACATTCTCCACATTCATCCAGTCTCTATCCCTTTCCCAAACATCAACATTTTGTTTTTTTTTTCAGTGTCACACACACACTTACATTGAACTGACCCTTCTCCCTTCTTGCCCCTCTTCTTCCAGCCATTCATCAACCACCTGTAGTAGCAGTCCTTTCTTCCTTTGTATTCAGCATCTCATTAAAGTTCCATCTCCATCTGACCACTTAGTTCACGACAAGGTCACTAGTGTTAAATAAATAAATGATTACCCATTATTCCCCTGCATTATGGCTAAAAATGTTGTAATATGACAATGCTTCCCCACAGGCATGAACGTGAGCGTGAACATGAGAGAGAGAGAAAACCTCGATCTTACTTCAGTCGTTCGGCCCATGAGGAGGTGAAGAACGAGATGCGGGCTGCAGAAGAAAGGCTACAGAGTCAGTGGCCTATAGGAGCTGATATAAAGATGGACAAACAGAGTGTGCCAGTTCCACAACAACAGCAGCAGCAACAACAACAACAACAGCAGCAGCAACAACAGCAACAACAACAACAGGAGCAGTCACAGTTGCAGCCACAACAGCAGCAGCAGTTGGTACAACAGCAAATGCAGCAGCAACAATTGGTGCCACCGAATACGCAGCAGCAACCAAAACCGTAAGTTATCATAGGTTAAATGCTTAGCTTATTACTACTTCCAAACAAATTAATTCTTTAAAGTTAATGATTTGGAAGAGGGAAAACCTTTTGCCAGATAAAGAGTTCAAAGGATTGGATATCTATATATACAGTGATCCCTTGGTAATGGCCATTTTTGTTATCACTGCAAGATGAAGTCTGCACTTCTACTATTGTAGTGATTTTTCGACTCAAAAACATCATTATCATGCACCTGAGCAGGGCTGAGCCTGAGTCTCTTAGACATTGGCCTGGCACTTCAGTCCATGACATCATCACATGAGTGAGCAGTTTTCATTGGCCAGGACCTTTGAGCCTTGAATACCCCCTTTTCATTGACTCATACCATCACTGGTGGGGTACAAAGTGAGTTTCACAAAGTGTTGCCCATACCTTGAAGTCATGAACAGCAATAATCAGGGTCAAATGCATGCTAGTATTTTCAGTTGTACATATTGTAATGCTCATTTTAGTGCTTAGTGAACTCATAACTTATTAATATCATTACACATAAAATACTCAGATAACTTTAAAAGTACAGTAGCATACAACTGATGCAAAAATGGAACCAGTTATGGAAGATTTACTTTAACACTAGCAAGTGTAATGCAACTGAGATGGGCACAAGGAAGAGAATACCAAATTAGGATTTGAAAATGGGACACAAAGTTATCAACAAAGCCACTCAGGAGAAAGATTTGAATGTAATAATACATCAGGGATTATTGCCAGATATGCATATGAAAAAGATAACTATAGTGGACCATAGTATCTGTTGATGAACTAGAAACAGCATTTAATTGTATGAGTGAGGAAGTGAGGAAATGCTGGGTAAATTGATACTGACAGTGGTAAGACCAAGATTTGAATATGCTGCTGTGATGCGGTCTCCTCATATAAAGAAACATACAAATAAATTAGAGAAGGTGCAATGAGTGGCTACAAAAAGGTTACCAAGCTTAAGGGGATTTGCAGTATGAGGGGAGATTGGAAAGGTTGAAATTGAATACATTACAGGAAAGAAAAGAAAGAATTGATATGATAATGATATGTAAGTGCACTCATGATATAGAGAGCACTGATAGAGAAGATTATATCATAAGGGATGAGGGGAGAATGAGAGGACATGGTTTTAAATTAATGATACCAACTTGCTTGGGTGGTGAAAGAAAATGTAGCTTCCCAAATCAAATTATAACTAACCAAATTGAATAATTTGGACGAAAATGTGGTTTGTTAAAAGAATATCCTTGCTTTCAAAGCAAAGTTGGATAAATACTGTGTATCATCAGATGCAGGACAGCATGAGCTTAGCTCAGATCCTGTTGAATAAAAATTAGTAAATACAAATACAGTGGAATCACTTAAATTGCAGTTTTATGAGACTAGGCATATGCTGCGATTTGAGAATTTCGTGATTTAGAAATAGCTATGGGGAAAATTACTTATGAGTCTCTCATTTTAGAAAAGTTGCCCCCTTATCCCCAAACTGATATCAGACTGGTCACCAGTGAACTCCAACAACCTGGATAAGAAATTAGTACAGTACCCTCGCGTCCAACACGCGTTAGTCCTGCACGATTCGGGTCCAGCTTGGAGAGCAATTAATTAGTATTATTTAATACTATTTAATTACTGCAACACGAGTGTGTTAGCATAACACGCACAGAGCTCCGAGAATGGGCGAAATCCGCAGAGTTCACTCTAGCACGATCACCCCCGGTCCAACACGATCATACTGGACATTCCCATGATGATGATAGCCAATGAAAACTTCTGATCAAGTAGCCTTCCCCGCCTGCTATCGTGACGTGATCGTGATGCCACCCAATTAAAAACGCTTCTGGTGTCACCTGATGTTTTGTTTAAATTTCTCCCGCCACAGCGCCACTCAGTCGCATAATTGCATTGGAAGGTGCTTTTTTTCTTGCTGCATTTTCTGCCCTTGTTGCTGCATTTTACCCTGCTCACGATGCCTAGGAAGCCTTCTGAGAACCCCAAGAAGCGTCGGCACCTCCCTCAGGCCACCAAGCTAGAAAGCATCGAGAGGAAGAAGAAAGGGGAGAGGAACGTTGACATTGCCAAGGCCTACGACATGAATGAAGCCAACATGATCATAATAAAAAGCTAAGACAAGATCCTGGAAGCCGAAGGCTATCACACGGCACTTCATACCAGGTTTGCCGAGGATACGATGGTAAATTGGAACGGTAACGTGGTAAAATTGCCGACGATACCACGGGCATTTGGAATTCATCTGGATGGATTCCTGCCGAGGATACGACGGCCAAACAGTGTGACCAAAACCCAGGCGACTCGACAGAGAATGTATCATACTACAGCATTGAACATTTAGCCTTACACTGAATACTTATTAATATTTTAGAATAAATATCAATCGTTTTGAAACCCTTCTCATTGGCGTGCGTACCAGTTTATAAACAAAGTTCTATCTATCTATTGCCAGACGCCTCAATCCCGTTTGGGCTGGCCACAAACAAATCGCCTCCAAGTCGCCCTGTCCCCCGCCATTTCACAGCCCTGCTCCCAACTCACACCCCCCTCTCTCATATACCTCTCCACCCCATCCCTCCATCTCATCCTCGGCCTCCCCCTCCCTCTTTCCCCCTCCACCTCACTCACATACACACTCTTCATCAGTCTTTCACCCTCCATCCTCTCCACATGGCCAAACCACCTCAGTGTGTTTCTCATAACGCTTCCTATCACATCCACATCAACACCACAACGCTCCTTTATATCCTCATTCGTCAGCCTGTCTCTCCATGTGACTCCACAGGCTCCTCTTAAGTAACTCATTTCCACTGCTCTCACTCTTGACTTGTGTCCTTCCAACAACGTCCAAGCTTCATTTCCATACGTTAAGAGTTGGTATCACGATACTGTCATGTAGTAACTTTTTCACTTCCATGCTCACTTCCCTGTTTCTTATCACTGCTTTCAAAGAACCAGCAACCTTTCTTCCCTGCTGTACCCTTTCAAGCACTTCACCCTCCAAACCTCCATCCTTACTCATCACACTACCCAAGTACTTAAACGTACTCACATTTTCCAATTCCTCACCATCCAACCTCTCTGTACATTCACTGACTTCACCTCTCTCAAAAACCATCACTTTACTCTTCCCTACATTCACCTTTAGAGTCCGTTTCTTACACACTCTCTCAAACTCATCCACCAAGCAAACAAAGTTGCTTCTCCTCATTCTCTACCGAGTCAGCGACAGCGATCACTTTCTACAGTCACGAGACGGGGCTCTGGCAACAGTGTGAGAAGCATGCACTTTGCTGAGGATTATAGTGCTAGGACAGGCAGAAGCTGGACCTTCCATGGCTGTGGACGAAGATAGTGATTCTGAGTGTGATTTCGAAGGTTATGAGGGAGGTTGAGGAGGAGCAACAGCCATTACCCGCTAGTGACGCCAGCAGCCATCCTCCGGGGACCCAGTAGGATTACCTACAGCCTTGGATACCACCTTCCATTCCCAGCAAGCCCACCAACACTATCCTAAAAGGTTAGTTATCATTCATAGCACAGTACCATTTATTATAATTACAATAGTACCTTACCCCTGGGGGTAGGGGGGTTTTCAAGAATACTCCCCCAGTATCCCTGCTTGTCGTAAAAGGCGACTGAAAGGGTTGGCGGAGGGTTAGTGCCCCTCCCCGGAAAACAACTAACTAAAAAAATAAACAAGAAGCCTCGGACAAGGACTGACCAAACGATGACGACTCAGGACCGGACAAAGGACTTGGTAATGAGTACATGGAATGTAAGGGGAGCGAATGATGAGGTGAAAGAGAGAGAGATTGTCCAGGTGCTTGAGGGTGCGAAAGTGAATGTATGTGGAATAACTGAAACAAAATGGAGAGGAGAAAGTGTGAGAGAATAGGAGTATGGATGGGGTATATGTGCAGGAGTAGATGAGAATGAGAGGGCAAAGGAAGGAGTATGTATAGTTGTGAGTAAAAGATGGAAGAAGAGCATAAGACAGTATGGATCAGTTGGGTCAAGGATTGTGTGGGTAAAGTTGAAAGTTGGAATACAAATGTGGGCGATTGTGTGTGTGTATGCACCAACGCAAGATCGTGCTAGAAGAGTGAGAGAAGAGTTCTGGACAAATGTGGAAGTGTGCATGGAAAAGTTTGGAAGGAATGAGAGAGTGTTTTTGATTGGTGATATGAATGGTAAAGTTGGTAATGTGAAGATGGATGGAATAGTTGGTGAGTGGGGTGTGCCTGCTGAGATAGATGAGAATGGGAGTGCGTTAGTGGACATTTGTGCTGGGAGGGGGTTGGTGATAGCCAATACCCTCTTCAGGCATAAAATGATCCACAGGTATACATGGCGAGTGATGAGAAGGGTGGGTGGTGAACTGAATGAAAGGAAGGCAATGATTGATTATGTGTGTGTGGATGAAAGGATGCGAAGATGTGTAAAGGATGCAAGAGTGTATAGAGGTTGGGGGAGTGGACTTTCTGACCACTACTTGGTGGTGGCCAGAATTAGGATGCAAGTAAGATGGAGGAATAGAAGAAGGATAAGATGAGAGGAAGGAGTAGTTGCAAGGAGAGTGGAGAGGTTACAAGAGGATGAGAAAAAGGCAGAGTATAAGAGAGAAGTGGAGGAACGGTTGGGCAAATATGAATTGGGGCAGATGGGAGACGTGGAAGGTGTGTGTAAGATATTTACAGAAGAAATATGTGCAGCATGTGATGTGGTGTGTGGAAGGAAGAGAAGACGGAAGGGGGGTGCAAGGAACAGCGTGGTGGACTGAAAAGGTGAAACAGGCTGTGGCACAAAAGAAGAAAGCATACAATGAATGGATGAGAAATAGGGTGGTGGAAGAAGTTGAGAGGCGGAAGAGAGAGTTATATGTAGAAAGAAAGAGAGAGGTGAAAAGATTAGTAAGAGAGAGTAAGAAGAGAGTGGATGAGGAATTTGGAAGGAATTTGAGTGTAAAGTGGAGGGACTGTAAGAAAATGTTCTGGAGAGAAGTGAAAAGAGTAAGACAGGGTGGAAGTGAAGTTATCAGGGGAGTGAAAGATAAAAATGGTAGATTACTAGTGGAGAAGGGAGAAAAAGTGAGCAGATGGAGAGAACACTTTAAGGAATTGTTGAACATAGAGGATGGAAGTAATGCGAGTATAAGTGGCTGGGGGAATGGCTGGGAGAAGGAGGGAGGTGAGAAGACAGAAAGAAATTAGTAGGATAGAAGTTGTGGAAGCAATGAAGAAAGTTAAATCGGGGAAAGCCCCAGGAATTGATGGAGTGTGTGGTGAAATGCTGAAGCATGGGGGAGAGATAGTAGTAGAATGGATGTGGAAGATGTGCAGATTGGCCTGGGAGGAAGGTAGAGTCCCGGAGGATTGGAAGTCAGGTATAATTATTCCCTTGTACAAAGGAAAAGGGGAAAAAGAAGTGTGTGGTAATCATAGGGGCATTTGTCTTCTTAGTATAATAGGAAAAGTGTATGGTAGGATACTTATAGACAGAGTTAGAGAAAGAACAGAGAAATTAGTTGGAGAAGAACAGGGAGGCTTTAGGAAGGGAAGAGGTTGTGTAGGTCAGATATTCATTCTTAGATCTTTAGTGGAAAAGTTTCTAGAGAAGGGAAAGAAGTTGTATGCAGCTTTCATGGATTTGGAGAAAGCATATGACAGGGTGGATAGACAAGGATTGTGGAAAGTGTTAAGAATATATGGAGTAGATGGGATGTTGTTGAATGCTGTGAAGAGTATGTACGATGGTGCAAAGGCTGCAGTGCGTGTGGATGGTGAACTAAGTGAATTTTTCTCTTTGAAAGTTGGTTTGAAACAGGGATGTGTCATGTCTCCATGGTTGTTCAATCTGTACATGGATGGGGTAATAAAAGAGGTACAAGGTAGGGTAGTGGATGTTGGAGTGGCCCTGGTGAGAGAGGATAGTGTTTGGAAACTCCCTGTACTGTTGTTTGCAGATGATACTGTGTTGTTGAGTGAAGACGAAGGAGAGCTGCAAGGCTTTGTGGATGAGTTTGAGAGAGTGTGTAAGAAACGGAACCTAAAGGTGAATGTAGGGAAGAGTAAAGTGATGGTCTTTGAGAGAGGTGAAGTTAGTGAATGTACAGCGAGGTTGGATGGTGAGGAATTGGAAAATGTGAGTACGTTTAAGTATTTGGGTAGTGTGATGAGTAAGGATGGAGGTTTGGAGGGTGAAGTGCTTGAAAGGGTACAGCAGGGAAGAAAGGTTGCTGGTTCCTTGAAAGCATTGATAAGAAACAGGGAAGTGAGCATGGAAGTGAAAAAGTTACTACATGACAGTATTGTGATACCAACTCTAACGTGATTAGAAGTGAAGCTTGGACATTGTTGGAAGGACACAAGTCAAGAGTGAGAGCAGTGGAAATGAGTTATTTAAGAGGAGCCTGTGGAGTCACGTGGAGAGACAGGCTGACGAATGAAGATATAAAGGAGCGTTGTGGTGTGGATGTGTATGTGACAGGAAGCGTTATGAGGAACACACTGAGGTGGTTTGGCCATGTGGAGAGGATGGAGGGTGAAAGACTGATGAAGAGAGTGTATGTGAGTGAGGCGGAGGGGTGAAGAGGGAGGGGGAGGCCGAGGATGAGATGGAGGGATGGGGTGGAGAGGTATATGAGAGAAGGGGGTTGAGTTGGGAGCAGGGCAGTGAAATGGCGGGGGACAGGGCGACTTGGAGGCGATTTGTTTGTGGCCACCCCAAACGGGATTGAGGCGTCTGGCAATAGATAGATAGATAGACAATAGTACCAGTATATGTATAGGTATATGGTAGGTATTTAGGGTGACTTTTCCGAGGGTTGCTGACATAATTCATTTTTCCCCATAAGCTCTATTGTTAGTCCAACACATTTTTGGTCCAACACGTGACCCATGCATGACAATATTACCGTGCTGGACGCGAGGGTACTGTAAATCATTTAATGGAAATGAAAAATATTGTAAGATTCTTACCTGTCTATGACTGACATTGATTGAATGGATGAGAGAGAAGGAAGGGGTTCCTCCTTATTACATGTAACTTCTGGGTGTAAGTTAACATTGTCTTCTTCTTCTTCTTCTTCCCCTTCCATGAAGAAGTTGTATGCTCAGGAGGGTTACGATCGACCATGGTAAAATTGGGCAGGTGGAAGAAACATGGGGGGGAGGGGGGGATCCTCCTGTACACCACACCAGAACCACTCTCTGTCAAAAGAGGGGGGACAACGCATGAACATGAGCCAGGCAGTGAGGCTCTTGCATGTGCCTTTTATGCTTGGTGTGGGGGGGAAGCACTGTAATTGGTTTGGATTAAGTGCTGTGCTTGAATATGATTGGTTTAGTACTGTAATTAACAGAGACCCTATAGAAAGACTGGACAGCCAGTACTTTCAGTTGCTTGCTGATTGTTTGGCCAAGGTGGTGGCATTTTGGTGCAAATGGCTCACAGCCCAGGTGCTGGCTGAGTCAGCTGACTGCAGATTTGTGTAAAATTACATTTCGTTACTTGTTGCGATACATGATTGGTTAATGAATAAAATATTGCTTTAATTTTGTGTATTTGAGCTACTGAAGATTTCTGTTTAAATTCTCATCTCTACATATGTAAATCACCTAATTATGATGCTGACAGACCAAACTGTTGGTAGCTGTAGTCTGCAGATTCATTTAAAAGTACATCTCATCACCTGCTGTGATACATGATTGATTATTGAATAAAATAACACTTAAATTTTGTTAAAATGAGCTGCTGAAGATTTCCATTTTAATCCTCATCTCTGCATATGCAGACACCAGGATAATTGCCGAATTATAATGCTGACAAACCAAACTATTTTTAGCTGCAAAATGTGGGATGCTGTGTTTTTTTGCTCATGCCCTTTGCCCTCATTAATGTGTGATTGTGCTACATTTGGGTGCAGTAACACTGGTAGACCTATGCAACTTTTCTTACTCCCTTGTGATCCACCAAGAAGGAAATTACGGGCCATCACTGGCCTCAACACTAACAAGGCATATGGGCCTGATGGAGTCCCTCCTGTTGTTCTCAAGAACTGTGCTTCTGTGCTTACACCCTGTCTAGGCAAACTCTTTTGCCTTTGTCTGTCAACTTATACCGTTCCTTCTTGCTGGAAGTTTGCTCTCATTCAGCCAGTCCCAAAGAAGGGTGACCACTCCCAACCCTTCAACTATCATCCAATTGCTTTAACGTCCTGTATTTCAAAAGTTTTCAAGTCAATTCTCAATAGAAAAATTTTAAGGCATCTTTCCTATCACAACCTTCTTTCTGATCGTCAGTACGGGTTCCGTCAGGGACGCACCACTGGCGATCTTCTCACCTACCTTTCAGACTCCTGGTCATCCTCCTTTCGGGACTTTGGCGAAAGCTTTGCCATTGCACTTGACATCTCAAAGGCTTTCGATTGAGTCTGGCATAAATCTTTAATTTCCAAACTGCCCTCTTACGGTTTCTATCCTTTTATCTGTGCCTTCATCGCTAGCTTCCTTTCTGGTCGTTCTATAGCCGCTGTTGTAGACGGCCATCGTTCTTCTCCTAGATCTATCAACAGTGGTGTTCCTCAGGGCTCTGTCCTATCAACAGCTCTCTTCCTTTTATTCATCAATAACCTTCAAAGCTGTACATGTAACCCTATCCACTCATATGCTGATGACTCCACCCTTCACCTTTCCATTCGGTTCCTGCAACGCCCATCTCAGCAGTTTCTTCAACAAACAAGGGATGAGGCTATGGCACACCTAATGTCTGACTTGGCTCGTATCTCTGACTGGGGTAAAATAATCTTGTTGTTTTTAATGCATCTAAGACTCAGTTCTTACACCTATCAACCCGTCAAAATCTTCCACAGGTATACCCACTAATGTTTAATAATATTCAGCTTAATCCTGCATCATCCTTGAACATGCTTGGGGTTTCATTTACTCGGTACTTATCTTGGAAAGATCATATTACATCTCTTGTAAAATCTGCTTCCAAGAGATTGGGTGTGCTAAGCCGACTCCGTTCTTTCTTTACCCCTGCACAATTGTTGACTCTATACAGGGGTTTTATCCGCCCCTGTGTGGAGTACAACTTTCATGTGTGGGGAGGCTCCCCAAATACAGCCCTTCTCAATAGGGTGGAGTCAAAGGCTTTTCGTCTCATTAACTCTCCTCCTCTTACTGATCCCTTCAACCTCTGTCTCTTCACCGCACTGTTGCATCTTTATCTCTTTTCTATCACTACTTTAACCCCTACACCGCGGGCTTGTTTACCAATGACTTGCGTGTGCCGCGGGGTTATTTGGGCTCCGACAGACTCTCAAAAAATATTTGCCAAAAATCAGTTATTAGTCCTAGAATAATAAAATTACATATGCTTATGGCACATACCTTCAGCTTTCTCCTGGAATGATTGTTGAGCCTTCGTCGGTTACCGTAAGACTTGTGGAGACCTCTGAAGTAGGGTAACGAAGTCTCCACTTTACACTTCCCGACAACCCGTAATATGATTACCACAGCCAGATACAAACACTATAAACACTATTCTACAATTTTCAAGTAGTTTGGGATCCATACTAAAAAAAAAAAACACTGAAAGCAATGGAAATTACGAGCGCGTCTGATCGTCGCACTGGCACTAGTTCGCTCATGGTAGTCTGTCATTTATTATTCATAAAACCCCTCACACTTTATATTTCTATTACTATATAACACTTATATATATCTACAGTCTTTATCCATAAGTTTCCTTCAGTAGTATTAGTTTATTGTCACTGTAGGGATTCAATTTCTTTCAGTAAAATACGTAGCATTCACTTTCTCGTCCTGTATACCGGCATTGAGAGTGAATGTCACTTTCATCTTCACTCTCATAACTCATAGCATTCAGACATGCTAGAGTGAAACTTTCACTTTCATTACTCCTAGGGTATATACTCGTATTCTTATAATACTACTCATTTACATTTCTATTTACGTTCTCTATTTTCTTTACGTTATTTACATTTCTATTTTATTTACACTGTGTTGTGCACTGTCACTTGAAATAACTTATAAAACTATTTTCCATTGTTCACGTATATTTACATTCATTGTTTTCACTTGCTGTTTACACATTATTTACAATTCCACTTGCACTGTTTTACTCAATAGAAAGATCATAGTCACTCTTTTATCAATTGTCAGCCCTTTACCTCTTTCCACACGAGGTTTAGTAGGGGGTAAAGGTCACAGGGCCATTTGCATGGGGGTGAAAAAAGGCCTTGAAGTCAGCAAGAAGAAACATACGTACTCTCGCTTCGGAAGGTGAGAGTAAACTGATAACGGAGCGAGGGCCAGCTGGAGGCCTGCTAGGGGTTATTCAGAGTTACCAATATTACTTCTTGAAACAGCTAAGTCTAGCACTGATATGATTGGCAGGAAATCTAGACAATACATTATAAATTTGGTAGTTCCAGGTGAATGTAAATATCACTTAGGCTTCTCCCTTCCCTCCTTACATGTATATTTATTACGAAAATAGATTAGAGGCCTACTTAGGAGATATATATTCAGAGCTACCAATGTTATATCTTGAAACAGCTTTGTCTAGCACTGATATGATTGGCAGGAAATCTAGACAATACATTATAAATTAGGTAGTTCCAGGTGAATGTAAATATCACTTAGGCTTCTCCCTTCCCTCCTTACATGTACTTATTACGAAAATAGATTATACGGCATATTTCAAGGGGAAAAAAACAGCGAAAATTAGCGAACGAGTGCACGTGAGGTGTTGTCAGGTGATAATTAGCCAATTCCAGGTGTATGGCACTCTCACTTACCTTATTTCTTTCTTGTATATATTATTTGGTATAAGAATAGGACATAGGGCTTATTTCAATGGATGAAATCAGTGAAAAATTCTAGGGAAGATTTACTTAGCGTAGCACGGCCGGGCAGGCGAGAGGATAGGGTAATGGAGGGGGGGTAGGGAGGGGAGTCAAGAACGGGGAGAAATGGCTAAATTGTCAACAATGGATGGGAGTACAGATGAGATTAGGAGTGCTGACTAGTGTTGGACATTGGCAGTACTGATAGATGATACAAGCCCCCACTTGGAAGCCCCAGTGAATTCAAAATAACACAGAATCACAAAAGCGATGCCCCGCGGTATGATCCCTTACTCCCAAGCGTCACAAAAGTGACGCCCCACGGTTAAGGGGTTAATGGTCACTGCTCCACTGAACTGTCTGCATGCATTCCTCCACCTCTACAACAGGCGCGTAGCACCTGTCTAGCAGCAAACTCTCATTCCTTTTCTGTCCAACTCTCTAATGCAAGAGTTAACCATTACTCCCAGTCCTTCATTTATGCAGCAGGTCAACTCTGGAACTGTCTCCCTCTGTCTGTATTTCCTGCTTCCTATGATCTCCAGTCTTTCAAACGCAGTGTGTCCAGGCATCTCGAAATGAATGGATCTTGATTATGGCTCTCTCTTGTATTTTGTTTTTCTCTTGGAGGGAACTCTTATTGCGGGCTCGTGGCCTTTGGTTCCTTCTTTCTCTGGGGGGGGGGGAGCAAGCTGGTGTGTGAGTGTGTCGTCGGCTTTGCTATGTAAGTTTTATTTGGCCCACATCCACATAGGGAGGTAAGCCTAGGTAGTATCCCGATGGAAACCACTTTACCACAGTTTTGGATATCAAAAACGACAACAGCCTTTACATTCAGCCAAAACTCCATCAATGTTAAAGACCATGGACAAAATAAGTAAATACTGCTGGTGTTAAGCAATCTGATATTATCAGGCAACTCGTCCCAGATCTTTTTGTGCTTCAAAATTAGCCTGCCTGATACAGAGAGGAAAATCTCCTTTTTATACAGCTTTACTTATTAAGAAACCACCATTTGTGCAAACATAGCATAAGAGATGTTCAAAAACACATTGGAAAGACTTCACTTTTGAGGTTGCAATTGCGAATTATCTATAATTTATGTGAATTACAGTAATCCTTCATTTATCCGGACATAATAGAGCCAAAGGCATGTCCGGGTAGTGGCAACATCCAGATAATGAACACTATTCCCCTACCATACCCAAACCCTACCTATACCCTCCTCCTACCTGTACCTAACCTATTTGTATAGTACCTGTGCTTAATTTGGCAGTGTGTTCTGGTCATGCAGCCATATTTAGACATCAAAACACACATAGGAATATCCAGAGTAATGCTAAACACCAAGAAAACCCTGTAGAAAAACCAGTGAAAACCAGAAAGAACCGTACCTAAACACTACTGTATGTACAATACCCCACCTAGTTTTGGCACTGTTTTCAGGTCAGTCTGCTATATTGAGACATCAAAACACACATAGGAATATCCGAAGTAATGCTAAACACCAAGAAAACCATGAAAAAAAAAAAAAAAACACTGAAAACCAAAAAAACACCCAACATATACACTACTATGTATGCAGTATGCCATCCTAATTTTGGCAGTTTTTTGGTCATTCTGCCATATTGAGAGATCAAAACACAGGATTATCCATATTACAGTAATCCCTCTGCTATCCGATGTAATACAGCCAAAGCATGTCCAGAAAGTGGGCCCCTGTCTGCTGGACTGGTACTTATACCCAGCCTAACTTTGAAAGCCACCTAAATAACTCCCTACCAGACATGCATAGCACTTATTTAAACTTATTTAAGACCCTGTTCACACCAATAATTGATATAAAGTATGAAATAAATGAAAAGGAACCAGAGAATAAGGAATTAGGAGTGGTTATGGAAAATATTTAGCAGTGTACAGGATACATACAGCATGTCTGTGGCCGCCTCCTCTAAGGCTCTGGTAGTGGTGAAAATGCTCTTGAAGCATGTACAGTAATGCAGTGTTGTGCTACACTTAATTCTTTGCACTGTGAGTTATAATTGTTTAACACTGCACGTTCTGTTCTTAATTGCGCCACGCCAGTTTCAGCCGCCAGTTTCAACCTCCACTTTGCACTCCACACTTAATCCTTTGCACTCTAAATTCTAATTTCTTAACACTGTACAACACTGTAAATTCCCATGTGGTCTAGTGGTGAGGTATTGCAGTTTATTCACTGTTTATTCTCAAAATCGAGCACATGCGGCATCCATTGCGATGATCATCCACCCTCTACGGTGGTCAGGCAGTAGCTGGGGAGCGGGAAAGGAAGGAAAGGGTGAAGGGGTGCATAAACAACAGCTGTTCGGCGCCGTACAGTAATTTCAAATTATGGGTGGGAAAAAATTAGGATTTTTGGGGAATTTTTTCTTTTTTTGGCCATTTTTTAATTCCGAAGGTCCAGGCCCACAATGTCCGGTAAGTGGGGAGTCCAGAAAGTGGGCGTCCAGATAGTACAGGGATTACTGTAATGCTAAACATCATGAAAACAATGCATAAACAACAAAAATCTACCAAAAAAACTGATAATGGTTTGAAAATCTGTTGTCTTTGACAAGTGATTGCTTCCAGGGCTCAAAAAAAATTCTGCATCCAAATATGCCACCGTAAATTAGTTATATTGGTATAAGTCATAAACCATCATCTTCGTTAGTGTGTATACCATAAGATAAGCTAATAAAAACACATAAAACTGAAGAGTACACGAATTCAAGCAAGAATAAAGTGTTCAAGAGTAAAATTTACTTTCATATAACTTCCCACCATCCTACTTCAAAATTTTGCCAGCATCTTCCAAGAGTTAAGCATAAGTCTAGATGCAGAATTTCATGAGCTTTCTCATGGGTTACTGCAGAATTTCGATATGACCAATAGTAGTTGAATAAATTGCAAAAAGAACTTTGAAAACTCATGAGTCAGTGTTATCACCATGGAAGAGGATAAGGACTGAGGGAGTGATGGGGAGCCAGAAGGATATGGAGGAGTGATGGGAGGGGGGGCTGGGGGGAGAAGTGAGGCTGTGGGCAGGACTCTCCCCCTTCTGTAAACAGGTGGACGGGAACTATTGCCATACATTTACTCGTGGCTTGTGGTCTGTTAGATGCTGAGTGGCCATGCAGAAACACAACTCACTGTGACTGAGGGACTTTCGACCTTCGGTAAAGAGACGGATGGCCGCTGTCACCAAACGTGTACTTGTGGCTTGTGGTCTGTGTTCGATGGAGGTAGCGGTTGGGAAAGACTTAGCCCCCATGGCCGCGCAATATTAGACATTCGGTGGGGAATACATACAAACGTTCTGACACCATTTGCGGGTTACACTTATATTACTCGGGTACTGGAGGTTCGTTGGGAGTGATAGAACAAGTGCACAATTTTGACCACTCAGTACAGGGGCGGATGGACATTTTAGCTCTGGTTGTGGGTTACAGATTACAGTCATCCCTGTAATAACTGGACGCCCAAATCCCAGACACCCCAATTTCCGGACATTTGGGCCCAGGCCTTCGGAACCCCCAAATGGCCAAATACGTTAAAAAAAGAAGAAAAAAATTGATATTATTTTCAACCGTACTTTGAACTTGGCGCTCGGCACCGAACAGCTGTGTTTTCGTGTGTAGTAGAGGGGGCCTCTGCTTCCTGGCCACCCCCAGTTCCTGCCTAACTACCATCGTGACCAGATGCTTGTTGCAGTGGCTGCCACACATGCTCGTTTTTGTGAGTAAACAGTGAATAAACTGCAATACCTCGCCAGTAGACCACATGGGAATTTACAGTGTTGTGCAGTGTTAAGAAATTCGAATACAGAGTACAGTGGATTAAGTGCAGAGTGCAAATTGGCATGTTGCAACTGGCATGGGGCAAGTAGGAACAGAATGTGCAGTGTTAAACAGTTATAATTCACAGTGCAAAGAATTGAGTGCAGCACAGCACCAGATTACTGTACGTGCTTCAAGAGCATTTTCACCACTGTCAGAACCTAAGAGGAGGTGGGTTAATCTTTGTAATGGCCACGAACGTGTTGGAAGTACCCTGTACACTGCTAAATATTTTCCATACTCACTTATAATAGATAGGCAAGGTATGTGGAAGGTATTAAGAATATATGGAGTGGAGAGGAAATTGTTGAGTGCTGTGAAGAGTTTGTACGAAGGAGCTAGGGCTACAGTGCGAGTGGATGGTGAGCTGAGTGAGTTCTTTGATCTCAATGTGGGACTGAAACAGGGTTGTGTGATGTCTCCATGGCTGTTTAGTATATACATGGATGGGTTTGTAAAGGAGGTGCAGGGTAGGGCAGTGGATGTGGGGGTGGCTTTAATGAATGAGGGTGAGATTTGGAAGATTCCGGTGTTGCTGTTTGCTGATGATACAGTATTGTTGAGTGAAGATGAATGGGAGCTGCAAGGTTTGGTGAATGAATTTGGGACAATGTGTAGGAGGAGGAATCTGAAAGTTAATGTAAACAAGAGTAAAGTTATGGTGTTTGAGAGGAATGAAGTCACAGAATGTACAGTAAGGTTGGATGGTGAGGATATGGAGAATGTAAGTGCATTCAAGTACTTGGGTAGTGTGATGAGTAAGGATGGAACTTTGGGGAATGAAGTACATGAAAAGGTACAGCAGGGAAGGAAGGTTGTTGGTTCACTGAAAGCAGTGATGAGGAATAGGGAGGTGAGTATGGAAGTTAAGAAGTTACTGCATGATAGTATTGTGATCCCTACCCTGGCGTATGGAAGCGAGGCGTGGACGCTGCAAGAGGGGAACAAGTCAAGAGTGAGAGCAGTAGAAATGAGTTATTTGAGAGGAGCATGTGGAGTGACATGGAGGGACAGGTTGACAAATGAAGAAGTGAAGGAACGTTGTGGGGTGGATGTGGATGTGGTTGAGAAGATTAAGAGAAATACGCTGAGGTGGTTCGGACATATGGAGAGAATGGAAAATGAAAGACTGACTAAGAGGGTGTATGTAGGTGAGGTGGAGGGAGGGAGAGGGAGGGGTAGACCGAGGATGAGGTGGAGGGATGGAGTTGAGAGGTATATGAGGGAGGGGGGGGTGAGTTGGGGGGAGGGTAGTCAAATGGTGGGTGACAGATCGTCTTGGAGGCATTTTGTCTGCGGCCACCCTTTGCGGAATTAGGGGGTCGGGCTGTAGAAAGATAGATAGACTTATAATTCATCACTCTCTGGTTCCTTTTCATTTATTTCATAGTTTCTGTCCCTTACTTGTGTGAATAGGGTCTTACATGGGTGCTATTCATGTCTGGTAGGGAGTTATATAAGTGGTTTTCTGAGTTAGGCTGGGTTAGGGTCCATAAGTACCTGTCCAGGAGGTATTTTCCCAATTCCCAAACAACCCAATTTCGGACATGCCTTTGGCCCTATTACATCGGTTATTTGAGGGATTACTGTACTTCTCTCTCGCAGTTCGAGCCCAGCGGCCACGATACTGAATGTCTGGTTATGTTGTGTGGCCGGCCGAAGTTTTGGGGCACTTTTTCGTCCGGATAATAGGAAGTAAATTTGGATAATCGTTTAGTGGAACCAAGGTCCAGCGTCCAAATACTGAACACGTCCAGATAATTGAGGGATCATTGTATTGATATTGCAAACTGTTGCATGATGTTGCCGCGTATTATGAATTTGCTCTTTACAAATGTGCGGTTTTTGAGTTTCTGCTGTAGGTAAATAAAGGTTGGCCTTGATGTCCATGAGTGACCTGGGCTGCTTGCTGCTGTCTGCTATGACTGGCTGTGGGTGATGGGAGCCACCAGCATTGCCACAGGCCAGAGCTCTTTTCATTGTTTTATGCCATGGAGTGCTGCCAGTACCTTTGGAAGCCTGAGTGCTCTGAGTAGGAGTGCACCAGAGGAGCCCTGTTTTGTCCACATTGTAACTTTAGATTTTGCAGTCCTTCCTCCATCAGCTTCCAAATGGCACCACAGCATCAGCATTGACACTGAGCAGCTCGCCAGTTATGGCCCTGTCAGCAGTGCCGTAGTGCCTCCTGAACCGCCATAGCCAGCCATCACTGTGAAATCTTCAATTCCAATGTGTGTGCAGCAAGCCTCTGTGCTGCATGTTGGTTGTCCAGGCCATGAACAGGGACACCCTCAGCTCTCTCCTGCATGTACAGTCGGGTAAGTAGAAATTGCAAAAAAAATATTGGAGTATATGGAGACATCTGGCAGTTACCTGTAGTAAACCCACATATTTTTATGAATGAATCACTCAGAACCTTGAGCCTGTGTCAGGTGGAATGTGATTGACAGACCTTTTCATTGGTGGTGAAGCAAATATATCCTTCCTATTATGCAGAAATGAAGGTTAACAATAATAAGTGGTAGGAAAAAATTGATAAAGAATACTACAGTATTTACTGAATGAATGTGGAGTATAGAAGAGTAATAAGCATTAGCAAACTGTAAAATGTAGCTGGCAACTTGGCACAGAAGAGCAGCATGTCAGATGGTAATTTCGTATATTCGTGATCTTCGAAGCTGGTGAAACGAAGTCCAGTGACTGACTAATAGATGTTGACTTCTAACAAAGAGAACTGGCAGTGCTTTCTTTAACGAATCTAATATTGATATTCTATTTCATCAGTTTTTAAGGTTATTATCTTCTGTGACACAAGATTTTTACTTAGTAAATTAATACTAAACTCTTTGTTGCCTTATTACCTTTCATCTGAGTATGATATATTGAAATGGGAAGAGAGAAGACTGCGCTATGCCAGAAATACCTTGTAGTGCAAGAAGAGATAGAGAGGAGGGACACCAAACACAAGAGAAAAAGCAGGAAAGGAGAGACAGCTGACAAGCGGAATGGGATTGACTCGGGACTGAAGAGGCGCCCAAACTCTTTAACCCCTTAAACTTGGATCGTCGCATTTGTGACGTTCGGCCAAAAGGACATGACGGCGGGTCGTCACGTTTGCGATTCTAGTAAATTTTGAATAACCGAGGGCAAGCAGGCTCCAGCTGGTATTGTCTATCAGTACCACCACCCTCTAGCTACAACTAGCATACTTTACCTTTGTACTACTGACCTCAGTTGTTGCCAAATATCGCGTTTTCCCCCCGTCCCCCCCCCCCCCACGGCCCGGCCAGCCTGGCTGTGATACATGGCAGCGCTCTGAGCGCTCAGAACTGTAAATCTGCGCTCTCCTCTCACAAGCAGTTTATGCTACTAGGAAACGCTTGTTTCCCCAGTTGTAACACTCACGGTTTGCCCCTGTTTAGCGTCAGTTTACTGCAGGCTTTCAAAGTGACATTATGGCGAGTTCTAGCTCTTCCCAGTCAGTGCAAGTGGCCAACAGAAACGAGAAAAAAGTGGCGGACGTAAGGCAGAGTAAAAAGCGCGCCGTGATGATCTTTTGGGAAGTAATATGATTGAAAATAATGTAGTATACATGTTTTTAGCTGTGAAAATGGAAATGTTTGTTGAGTGACGGGAAGACCGCCGCCACAGTGCATATCGGCCGTACGCTTCGTTGATTTTAGCCTTATTTTCAGTGCTTATTGTACAAATACGGATTCCTAACTACCTTTACGTTGTAGTATAAAGTTTACTGTGACAGAATGAGGATGTGGTAGAGGGGAAACCGGGTTGCTGGAGGTGTGAAAGTGAAGATTTGGTTACCCAACTTTGCAAGTCTCCACAAGTCCTTGGGTAGTCCACGAAGGCTCAACACCTGTCTCTGGAGAAAGCTGAATGTAAGTACTATCTGCCATACCAAGTATAATGTTCTAGAGTTAATCTCTGATATATTAGATTGACATTTTTTTTTTTTTTAAATTCTTGTCCAGACTATCCTAGTTTGTAATGTGACACTAGGAGGAGACTATTTTATATCACATGCAGTGACTATTGTTAGTTTGTTGTTTGTTTTTTAATGGTTACACCAGATGCTGTTGGCATCCCTACGTCAAGTGGGGTTGGTGGAGGATTAGTGCCCCTCCCTGTAAAACAATTAACTCTAAGC
The DNA here is from genome assembly GCF_032717465.1 of Coenobita brevimanus. Lineage (NCBI taxonomy): Eukaryota > Metazoa > Arthropoda > Malacostraca > Decapoda > Coenobitidae > Coenobita > Coenobita brevimanus. Next base: position 16,619,366 of record NC_137040.1, on the reverse strand, counting down.
CCTTGGCCACCCCGTCTGGGATACATGGCGTCTGGCAATGAATGAATGAATGAATTTTCCTACAGGTACTCAGACCGCGATACAACCCCGCCACTCGGGGGGGAACGACTGTACACAGCCACGTTTAAGGGGTTAAGTATCGCCCACATCTCTGCAGGCAGTACTTCCCTATGAGACTGATCTCATTATATATGCATTGCATTAGAAATGCAGAAATATAGTTGGATAATCAGTAACATATATTATGAGACAGTTACTTTATAATTCTTCCCAGCAGCTCCACTTAATTACTTTCACCTCCATGAGGTGCATTCAACATTATTTTGTAACATCAAACAGGGACTAGGTAACCAAATATCCAGCTTTAATTTGCAGCGCCTAACCAACACCAATCCCTCCTCCACAGTGTTTGGAGGAGAGGATGGGAAAGAGACTGCGATGAAGACGGTGGAATGAAGAGGTTACCAAATGGGTAACAAGCATCAATTAACAGTGACTGCTGTGGGGTTGTTCCCTTGTTTGAATATGTAATTATATTGCTTGATGCTAGTCAGTCCTTGGATTCAAGTTGTTTAGCCATGTCCACACTATCGAGCAGTGACTGGAGGACTGGGCCCTTATCAGGCACAATCTGTCAAACATGACTATGATGATATCCACACTGCTGAATAGCTGGTCAGGCAGTAAAGTCGGCCACTACAGTGAGTCCTTGATAAACGAAAATCCAAAGTACGAATTTTCGATGTTACGAAAGCAATGAATATAGGACAGCTTCCACAAGACGAAAGTATCTGTCTCAATTATATGAAAAGCGATACGAAAGGAAATAAGAAAAATTCAAAATGGGCGCTCGCTTGTGAAGAGGAAACGTACTAACCCCTCTCTGGTAAACAGTTTTTCGCATGGTTCTCAGTTGAGTCTATGGTTTTGGGACAATTCGCCGTCAGGTCGATTCCCCGTCATTTATTTACATATCAGTTTATTCAGCAGGTATATTAGTTTTCGATTTATATGCGTTATAAAGGTGATAGTGGTTTGTTCTTTTTATAGTAAATGTGAAATATGGCATCAAATAGTTGGTATTAACGGAAAAAAATATAAGTATATTGAAACGTGAATCAGGTGACGTACAATGTTTCACTTCATCGTTTAACATAAGGCTACATTTGAGAATTGGCATTCATATAAATGCGTAAAAACCTCAAGTGAACGATTGACTTGCCTAATAACCTGAAGTGAACGATCGACATACTCAAAAATTATACAAATAATCATCATATTATGTCTACATTCTCAGCTAATCAATCAATCTCAACTGATTGCATCCAAAAATTACAATAAAAATGACTGAAGACAGCTGTGGGAGATGCCAGGTTATAATTCAAAGTTGACTACAGCAAAACAGAAGCAAGTTAATTATTGACTAAAAGTGCAATCAATCAATCATTTCCTGTGGCACCCCACGGGATGCATAGGGCCTCAATGAACTCTCTCCACCAACATTTGTCTCTTGCCATCTCCCTCAGGTCCCACCAACACTCCTCTCCTGCTTCTTTTTTCATTGTCCTCAACCAGGTTTCCCTCGGCCTACCTCTACCTCTTCTTCCTCAAGCAGTCCACTCTGGCACATCCTGTATTAAACTACCTTCTTTTCTGTATATGTGCCCCAGCCACTTCCAGCGAGACAGTCTCACATATTCATTAACTGGTTCCACTCTCGTAATATCCCTTACTCTCGCATTTGTAACTCTGTCTTGCCACTTTACCCCAAGAATCCTTCTCAGTATTTTATTTTCAAATCCTAATACTTTCTGATCTGTTGCAATTGTACTGTACCATGACTCATGCCCATAAATCAAAATTGGTCTAACCATGGACTTGTAAATTTTCACTTTAGTATGTACTGAAAGCATATTATTATTTCAAACAGATTTCAACATTCCAACTGCTCGCCAAGCCTGTCTAATCCTGTCCTCAATTTCATTATTTAATGATCCATTAAATGATACAATCGTTCCCAGATATTTAAAATTTTCTACATTCTTCACCACATTATTCCCAATTACACAATCGATTTGGTTCTCCACGTTCATATTAATGATTTCAGTCTTTCCACAATTTATTACCAATCCCACTTTTTCTCCTTCCTCCACCAGACAATCAAGCACCCTCTGCATCTCGTAAATACTTCCGCAAATCAGTACAATATCATCAGCATAGTCCAAATCCATCAGCTTCTTATTTTCTTTCCAGTTAATTCCTGCACCTGTTCTCCTTACAACCTTTTTCATAACATAATCCATAACCAAAACAAACAGCAATGGTGAAAGAACTCCTCCTTGAATCACTCCTGACCTAACTTGAAATGGATCACTCAAAGAACCACCCACCATTACCTTACAGAAAGTACCTTCATGCATGCTTCTAATAATATTTACAAACTTTTTTGGTATGCCATAGAATCTCATAATTTTCAACATAGCTCCACGTGAAACACTATCAAACGCCTTTTCAAAATCCACAAAACACATACTAAGTGGCATTTTCATCTCATTAGCTTGTTGCATTAGATGCCTTACAATAAAAATCTGATCATTACAACCTCGACCCTTTCTAAATCCCGCTTGTTCTTCTCTTAAAATTTTATCAATTACTGGCTCTATTCTGTTCAACAAGATTTTGGAAAAAACTTTTGCAACTACAGGTATCAAAGTTATCCCCCTCCAATTACCACACACACTTAAATCTCCCTTTTTTGGTATTTTTATAATCACTCCATTTTTCCACTCTTCTGGAATTCCACCATTATCCCAAGCCACATTAAAAAGTTTCAAAAGCGCATTCATCAACTTGTCATTTTCCACCTTAAGCATTTCAGGGAATATTCCATCCTCTCCTGGGGCCTTAAAATTCTTTAACTCCTTTATAGAATTTGCTACCTCTTCCAAAGTTATATCCCCTGTTTCTATCTGCAAATCTCCCTCGGCTGGCAAAATGTCCTCTTCAGCTGGGATTGGTCTATTTAGAACAGATTCAGAGTGCTCTTTCCACCTTCCATTTATATCCAAATCTCTAGTCATCAAATTACCATTTCTATCTCGTACAGGTGCAGGTACTAAAAGTGCACATTATAAATAATATCCAAAGCCTATGCTGTTGAATGAACATAGACCTTGATAGTTCCCCTTGAAATTAGTTATTATAGTATTAATCAATTAGTATTATTTGTATATTGACGGGAAATCGTCTTGGGCGCGAATTGTCCTGATGGGGAATCGTCCATGTTTTAATGGTGAATTGACTTCACGGCAAATTGTCTGGGAACTGAGTCCACGTCCCTCCTCCCAGCTTTGCTGTATGTGTTGATATTTTTGCAGCTCTACACCCTTTTGTACTGTTTAGACATGCCTCCCAAGTGCCCTTCATCATCTTTAGCATTGGGGGAGTCCGCTGCAAAGAAGCAGCAGCACCATACCCTAACTCTGGAGAGGAAATTGGAAATTATGCCACGAGGAGGGGCAGGGAGTCTTGGAGATTGGGCGTTCTTTAGGCCTTGCAGCTTCCACTTGGGACTGTGACCAAGAAAAAGATGTACAAGAAAATGGCCACCTCGTTCTCTACGTCTACAGGTATTACTTACATCAATATAGGAGGGGTAAAGTTTAGATGGGGGGTCCAAGGGGGTCCTGGGATGCATCCCTCCATTTCTATGTATATTTCAACGGGGAAAATCGTTCCGATGTACAAAATTTCGGATTACGAAAGTTTTTTTTTGGTCCCTATCCCTTTCATATATTGAAGACTCACTGTAGTCTGTAGGTGGTTGGCAGCACTTGATTGCGGTATTACCATGAGCAACACAGTTGAAAAGAAGAAAAAGCTCCATATAGCATAATATTTCATTGCAGTTGTAAAAAAAAAAGGAGAAAGTGCAAGAAAACGATCTGGTTAAAGACTTATCTTTTTGAGGATGGCAGGGTCGTCAGCCAGTGCACAGTTCCAAACCACCAGGAAGAGTCTGGTGATTTTGTTCAACTACCAGCACTGGCTGTCCGCTGGTTTGCTCGTCAAAATTGCCACAAAGTGTTTGATGACAGGCTTATCACTCATACCTGCCGGGCACTGCCTGATAGTGTGGCTGGACTTTAAGATCATATGCTGGCTTTGATATGTTGCATAGTTTATTTGTGTATCACGTACAGGCATTCACTATTGATTGCTAGGATGTTTACTGTGTGCAATATAGCTGCGAGATGAGTACAGCACTGATTCAAGCACATATCTCACAATGGTTTTATCTCCTTTTATCGAGTCCAAGAAGATTCATAACAATCATCCCATAGGATAAGTTTTCTAATGTGGTGAAAATGAATACAGGGATGACGTGGTAGTAGTAGTAGTTGTTCCCTAGGCAGTCTGGCCAAACAGCCCCAAGTCCCTAAGGAAGGCCATGGCCGAGACTGGGCTTTCCCACAGAGCTCTCAAGGAGTTTATGTTGTGTTGTTGGCATAGGTGATTATGTGCAATGAAATCTTCCATAATGTGCTTATTAGTATCGGGTGCAGTATTGCATCCTGGACAGGCATCAGCAATGAAATCACCCAGCCTCTTCTGGTAACTTAAGAGGGCTGAATGATGACCACATCTCGGCCTAGCCAGGTGGACTCTGTCCTCACGAAGGTGATAGAATTCAGAAGGGTGGATATCAAGAGGCCGTGCATGCAGCTGTGTGTTGTCTTTAAGTGACTGAATGGAGCAGCGAGTGATTTGAGTTTGGATATGCTTCTGGAAGCTGGTCTGAGTTAGGCGAGGGGGAGGAGATGACAGTACTGTACAGTAATCCCTGTACTATCCGGATACCTACTTTCTGGACACCCCACTTACCGGACATTGTGGGCCTGGACCTTCAGAACCCAAAAATTGCCAAAAAAAGAAAAAAATCCCCCCCAAATCTGAATTTTTTCCCACCCATAATTTGAAATTGTCGTGCGAAGCCAAACAGCTGTTTACACCATGGGCCCTTCACCCCTTTCTTCCTCCCCCCTCCCTTGTCAGGTTGGCATTTGGTATTTTTCATTATCAAATGTGGGCCAATTTGGTAATGAAAAGTTCATTTGGTAATGAATCAGAATAATGCATTACCAAACGGATTTTTCACATGTATGAGGATACACAGGATGGAGATGGTGGATTGTTTGCTCTCTCTGATTAATCTGTTAGTCTACATAGCATGAAAATAATCAATATGCTGTTAACTATAAGGAGAGTGATTACATGTATGCTGTTAACTATAAGGAGAGTGATTACATGTATGCTGTTAACTATAAGGAGAGTGATTACATGTATGCTGTTAACTATAAGGAGAGTGATTACATGTATGCTGTTAACTATAAGGAGAGTGATTACATGTATGCTGTTAACTATAAGGAGAGTGATTACATGTATTTCCACTTGTATATATAATTAGTGAAAAATAAATGCTAGCTTTACAAATTTGGTAATGAAAATTGAGGAGTTTGGTAATGTGGCTGAGTTGTGATCTGACAACTCTGCTTCCCCATCACCAACAGTTACTGCCTAACTGCGATCATGGGTAGATGCTTATTGCAGTGGATGCCGCACGTGCTCATTTTTTTGAATAACAGTGAATTAACTGCAATACCTCGCCATTAGACCACATGGGAATTTACAGTGTTGTGCAGTGTTAAGAGATTAGAATTTGGAGTGCAGAGGATTAACTGTGGAGTGCAAACTGGCAGTTGAAACTGGCATGGTGCAATTAATAGAATGTTCAGTATTAAACAATTGTAACTCACAGTGCAAAGAATTACTGTAAGTGCAGCACAACACTGGATTACTGTACATGCTTCGAGAGCATTTTCACCACTGCCAAAGCCTTAGAGAAGGTGGCCACAGATGTGCTGCAAGTGCCCTGGCTGAGGTACAGTTACTTCTAATTCCTCATTCTTGGGTTCTTTTTCATTTATTTCATACTTTATGTCCATTATTGGTGTGAATAGGGTCTTAAATAGGTTTAAATAGGTGCTATGCATGTCCGGTAGGGCGTTATTTAGGTGGCTTTCAAAGTTAGGCCGGGTTAGGGTCCTTAACCCCTAAACCGCGGGGTTGTTTTTGCTTGACTTGCGTGTCTCACGGGCATATTCGCGCTCCGACAGACTCGCTAAAAATATTTGCCAAAAATCATTTATTAGTCCTAGAATATTATAATTACATATGCATATGGCACATACCTTCAGCTTTCTCCTGGGATGTTTGTTGAGCACTCGTCGAGTACCGTAGGTCTTGTGGAGACCTTTGAAGAAGGGTAATGAAATCTCCACTTTACACTTCCCGACAACCCGTAATATGATTACCACAGCCTGATATTATCGCTAGAAACACTATTCTATGATTCTCAAATAGTTTGGAATCCATACTCCAAAAAAAAAACACTGTGAAAGCAATGAAAGTTACGAGCATATATGACCTTCCAACTTGTGATCATTCGCCGCTGGTGTTCTGTCATTTATTATTCATAAAAACACTCACACTTTATATTTATATTACTATATAACACATATATATATCTACAGTCTTTATGCATAAGTTTCCTTCAGTAATAATAGTTTATTGTCACTGTAGGCATTCAATTTCTCTTTCAGTAAAATACGTAGCATTCACTTTCTTGTCCTGTATACTAGCGTTGAGAGTGAATCTGTCACTTTCACTTTCACTTTCACCTTCATAACTCATAGTATTCATACATGCTAGAGTGAAACTTTCACGTTCATTACTCCTAGTATATATACTCATATTCTTATATTACTACTCATTTATATTTCTATTTACATTCTCTATTTTATTTACATTATTTACATTTCTGTTTTATTTACACTGTGTTATGCACTATCACTTGCAGTAAGCTATAAAACTATTTTCCACTGTTCACTTATATTTACATTCATTGTTTTCACTTGCTGTTTACACATTATTTACATTTCCAATTGCACTGTTTTACTCACCAGAAAGATCGTAGTCACTGTCTATCATTTTCATTGACAAATTAGCCAGTTCACGCTCCACAGCAGTCACTTAGCCCTTTACTCCTTTCCACACGAGGTTTAGTAGGGGGTAGAGGTCACGGGGACCTTTGCATGGGGCTAAAAAGTGGCGGAATTGGACAGGTCCGAATCCGACGTGCTTTCACCTTGAAAGGCAACAGTAAACTGAATACAGTGTGGTGGCCTGCCTAGGGGGAGTGCAATGCTGCCAATGTCAGCTTGGTGACAGCTGCTAATATATATGTAAAGAAATGATTGGCAGGAAATCTAGACAATACATAATAAATTAGGTAGTTCCAGGTGAATGTAAATATCACTTAGGTTTCTCCCTTCCTTTCTTATACAGTAATTCCTCTACTTTCTGGATACCCACTTTCCAGACATCCCCACTTACCGGACATAATTGTCCCGGGATCCAACATTCCCAAAATGGTCTGAAAACCGCAAAAAATTCAAAAGAAATCCGACTTTTTCCCGCCCGTAATTTGAAATTGGCGCGCGCGGCACGGGACAGCTTTGTTGTGGTGCTTCATTCCTCCGACGCCCACTAGAGTGCCCCTGCATCCTCCCCACTTTCCGCCCGTCTCTTGTCGTGAGTGAACGCTCGTCATCGTGGCTGCCCATGTGCTCGCTTTTGTAGTGGTGCCTTACCTGCTGCAGGCACTTTTGCTGCTCTTGTGCCTCTCCTTCGTGTGTGTGATGATGGCCCCGCTGCCTGAGAAGAGGAAGAGAGTGGTTTTGACTCTGGAGAAGAAGAGGGAGATATTGGAGAAAGTAGATGCGGGATAGTCTTCATCACGCATCCTCCGTGAGTTCAACCTGGCCCGATCTACTTTGTTTGATATTAAGAGATCCCGAGACAAACTCATGCAGTACACGGCTGACTTCTCATCAAAAAGCAAACGCAACGTGGAGAGGAAGATGATGTTTACTCCCAAGTTTGCTGAAGTCGACCGCTCCACGTTGATTTGGTATCGACAGCAACGTGCTGCTGGCGTGATGGTACATGGTATGGAGCTGAAGGCTGCTGCTGAGAAGTTCGCAAGGCTTCACGACGGCCTAGACTTCAAGGCATCCGAGGGTTGGCTTTTCGCGTTCAAGTTACGACATGGCTTTACCAACCGTAAGTCTCATGGAGAAGCTTTGGCGCTAACGAGGATGGAGTAGAGGAGTTTCGGCACAAGGTGAAGGGCTTCATCGACAGGGAGGGCCTCACTCTCGGTCAAGTCTACAACACTGACGAAATTTTTTTATTCTATCGCTCTTTGCCTACGAACACTCTAGCCGAGGAGACGGAGAAGCATGTACCTGGCCGCAAGGTCTCCAGGCAAAGGCTATCTGCTTTGTGTTGTGCCAATGCTAACGGCATGCACCGGCTTAAGCCCGTTATTGTTGGCCTTGGAAAGCAGCCTCGGTGTCTTCGTGGGGTGATGGATGTCCTTCCTGTCATCTGGTACCATTCCTTGAAGGCATGGTTCACAGCCCACATCTTCAAAGACTGATTCCACCGTCATTTCATCAAGGAGATCATATATTACCAGGCGGAGAAACTGGGAATCCCATGCGACCAGGTAAAAAGGCCCTCTTTCTCCTCGACAATGCACCTGCCCACCCATGCGACAAGGACTTGGTGGCTGAGAATGGCCGCATTAGGTGCATGTTTCTGCCACCCCTAATACTATTGCTCTCATCCAACCAGTGGACCAAGGAGTGATCGTGGCAACGAAGCGGCTATACCAATGGAAGTTCCTGGACTAGGTGATGGTTGTTCTCGAGGACGAGCGCAGGGAGGGACGGGACACGCGAGGCCCGCGGACTTTGGAAAACCTTCGCCGCTACAACAACATGTCTGCCATTTACAACTGGGCCAGTGCATGGAAGGAAATCCCTGTCAAGACTCTAGAAAATGGTTGGTCTCGTCTGCTTCTCGGAACGGATGTGGAGCACGATTTCCTAAGTTTCGACGTGGGTGACTTCGTGCGCATGGGGACGATGTTGATGTGGACGAAGCACGTGAGTGGTTGGATGATGACGAGGGTGATCCTGGGTATCAGACTCTGTCTGATATCGAGATCGCATCTTCAGTTGCAGGTGTCAGTACCCAGGTTGAAGATTCCGATGAGGACGGTGACGATGATGCGGACTCCTCTCAGCATGACACAACTCCAGCCATCCCCAAGCTGAGCGCACTCTGGGAACACCTAGACTTTGTTCTGGACTACCTGGAACACCCGGACTGCGACAGGGAGATGGGGCCCTTGGGACTTGTGGAGGAAGTGCGTGCTTTCAGGCAGCGCATCATAAATCATCAGAATCGTCATTCCTTGTGTCAATCAACGATTGACAGCTTTTTCAGGCCCGTGACCCCTGCTGTGCCCAGCCCTGGCTCCACTCCATTGCCTCCCCAAGACAGGCCCTCATGCTCCGAGCCACAGCCCAGCACATCAGGCACGGTGGAGTCACCACTCGACGTGAGTTTGTGTCTATCTTCTGAGTCGTCTGCAGTGGGTACGCCATCACCATGACCCAGCGACGCACCCCTGGGTCACCTCCCAGCGATACTCTTAGACTCTGACAGTGATTAAATGGCAAGAACTTCTCCACTAGACCACACGGGAATTTAGTGTTGTGCAGTGAAAGAAAAACATGCATACAGTATTGTTAAGAAATTAGAAATTTGGGTGAAAAGACAAACAATTTTTGGACTAAATTTAACGTAAATTAACTTGTGTGTTTTGTTTTGAAATTGGTTTTATGAGTGGAAAGACTTAAAGTGCAGAGTGCAACACTTACTAAGTTATAATGGAGCATAAGTAAGACAAGAGTGCGCAGTGTGAAGAGAATGGACTTCTGAGTGTGAATGACTAAGTTAGGTGCAAGACTTCATGAACAATGTACTGCAAGTTCTTCAGGAAATCCTTCTTACTGTCAGAGTCTGAGAGGAGGCGGTTATTCATCGAGATGGCCACGGACTTGCTGTAAGTATGCAGAATGTTTCATACTGTACTGTACTGTATTTTCCATACTGTACTTACCTCAGACACCTCATTTCACTCTTTTATGTCCCTTATTGATGTGAATATGTAGTGTCTTAGGTGCTATGCATGTGCAGTAGGGAGGTGTTTTTCTGAGTTAGGCTAGGTTAGGGTCCATAACTACCAGTCCAGGAGCCAGGGACTTGTAAGTACCCAGAATGTTTAATATTGTATAAACCTACCTCAAAAACCTCATTTTATGGTTCTTTTGCATTTATTTCAGTCTTTTATGTCCCTTATTGGTGTGATTTGGGTCTTAAATAGGTGCTATGCATGTCCAGAGGAAGTTGTATAGGTGTTTTTCTGAGTTAGGGTCCATAAGTACAAGTCCAGGAGGCTGGTGCCCACTATCCGGACAGAACCACTTTCCGAACATGCCTTTGGCTCTATTACGTCGGATAGTGGAGGGATTACTATATTTTTACTACGAGACTAAATTATACGGCATATTTCAAGGGGAAATAAACAGCGATAATTAGCGAACGAGTGCACGTGAGGTATTGTCTGGTGATGATTAGCCAATTCCAGGTGTATGGCACTATCACTTACCTTATTTCTTTTTTGTATATACAGTATTATTTGGTATAAGAATAGGGCATAGGGCTTATTTCAATGGATGAAATCAGTGGAAAATTCCAGGGAAGATTTACTTATCGTAGCACGGCCGGGCAGGCGAGAAGAGAGGGTGTGGGAAATATTTTCCCCCAGAGCAGTTGCGCTCTCTATATTTATCATAGTTATCCCTGGTTAAAGGGAGAGGAAAAATTGAGACCGTTGTTAATTGTTCAAGCAGTTTTAATAACCCAGAAATTGCGTTCTCTTTAATGATTCTTGTTATTGATAAATTAAATGCTATTGCATTTAACCCCCATGGACAACTATACTTTGTAAATACATGTAATTATGTGGTATTTTCCACTGACCTAAACTGTGTCTGCGTGTTAAGTGACGTGGCAAGCAGGGAAGATTCTCCTGTTAAGGCAGATGCGGAATTAAGATATTTACACAGTTAAAGGGAATATTTGGTCTAACTTTAGTTTAAGTAAAACTAAGATTAATTTGTTAGATTTGCCCTGTACATATCATGATGTAATATAACTGTATTTAGTACTGTAATTAAATAAGAGTTGGCAACCCACAATTCGATGAAGAGTTGGGGCTTGCCGCGTTCACTGACTCACGCTCCTAGCTCTCGTGGAGTTAGCACGGTTGTATATACACACCATAAGGACGCTTGCTTGCTCAAGCAACTTCACCAAGCAGCCTCATGGTCATCGGTTAGCGATCACTCCCTCTTCACTAGGTAAGTAACCTTTACGAATTGGGCAATTCAAGGGGGGATTAGCGAAGAGATAGAAGAGAAATAGTTATTGTGGGTGAGTTAAGTTACGTTTCGCCTAACTCTGAGACTTGTTTGATTTACTTAGACAACTTTAGGGAAGAGTAACGACCTACGAGTTGTTTACCAGAAAATTCTTGCATAGCGGTGTCCCGGCAGGGATACCGACTTGGATACATTAAACATTTTTCACATTTTGGTGCCCAGAAAGAGGGCCCCAATTTGTTTAACAGAACTAGTAAACATTTTTCACATTTTGGTGCCCAGAAAGAGGGCCCCGATTTGTTTAACAGAACTAGTAAATATTTTTCACATTTTTGGTGCCCCGACTGAGTGAGGATAGCTGATGTGTGCCGGAGCGCTGAATGTGTTTAAGGTTGCTTTTATTGGGCATAGCTACTACCACGTTCGGTTGCAGTCAGTGAAGTAGTGGAGAATATTTTAGCAGTAGTAGGAGCCATAGAGGGCTCCTGTAAATCCTCCTCAGTAGCCATAACCCTCCTTGAGCCAAGGAACCTGCCATATGGCTCTCCAGTTTGTTATGGAACATATAAATTAATTAGCAGAGCTGTAAACCGAAAGTTGCAACGGGCCAGGAAGGGAAGGGATTTCATACATTTTAATGCCAAGCCCTTCCAAGCAATGTTGAAATCTGATGGTATTCATTGGAACCGTCATGGTAGGGAAGCGGTTCTGCAGAAATTTATAAATTATGTAGAACTTAAGAAAGGAGAGTTCTATGCTGTACAAGCTATGGGTGGGCCTATGGAGTATTGAGGTAATTAATTCAGAGCTCGGGGAATATGGGTGTTTTGGCAATTTAGTGTGGGGATGGAATAAGACCCTTGAGGTTTAATAACCCTGGGGGATTGGTAGAAATTATAGACCTAATCCCTACACTCCTCAAAATTAAATGAATAATTAGCTGAGCTGTAATGAATATTACGAAATTGAGAGAGGGGATAATTTGCACAATGAGGACTTAATCCCTACCCTCTTCAAAATTTAAAATAATCAAATCATTACTAAGTTGAGGTAAAATTGTGGTTGGAATTCATAATTCAATTATTAAATTAGAACTCCGTCAATATGTCTGTTTCTTTATTGCAAAGATCTTCTAGTAGTAAGGCAGGATGGGTAACTAGAGCCATAAATGATTGTAACCAGTCGTTGGACCAAATACCTCTGTCCAAGGAGAGAATAAATAGTCTCCTAAATATCCTGAAAGATCGATGGAGTAAGTACGAAGAGAGTTACTTAACTTTAGAAGTGGCTATAGTAAAGGCTGAGAATAAGGAACTCTTAGAGTCAGAAACTACGAAGTTTGAAGACAAATTAGAAGAATACTTAACTGTAGTAAAGACACTAGAGTCAGAATTAGCTGACACTGCCGCGGAAACACAAGTTGTGGCACAGCAGAGTAGAGCTGTGTTACCACAAATAACGCTTCCGGAATTTGATGGGGAGCAGAACTGGAAATCCTTCTGGGATCAGTTCAAATATTTGGTACACGATAGAACAGATCTCCCTAAAGTCACCAAACTTACGTATTTGTTAGGACAGGTCAAAGGAACACCATATCAACTGATAAAAGAACTACCAGTAGAAGAAAATAACTATGAGGTGGCTTTGACCATCCTTAGACAAAATTACGAAGACAGGGAGCAAGTTATAAATCATTTATTAAAGGCTCTAATAGAATTACCCATGCCTAGGCACGATTTTGATTCCTTGCAAAAATTTAGAATTGCACTAAGTTGTAATTTAAAGGCCTTAGGTACTTACGAAGATATTAAGACATCAGATTGGGTGCTTTCAAGAATTGTGTCCTTAAAGCTACCACCGAAAACCAAGGATGCTTTGTATGGTAGGTACCAGAATGATAATTTCTCCTGTGAAGAGATTGAGGAAGGCTTGATGCAACTCTGTAAACATTTGCAAGGAACATTAAACACTACTGAGGTCAAACAGAAGACTGAAGTAAAGAAAAAACCCACTAACCAACTGGTTGGGAAAGTTAAGTCAGAGAAGACTAAGTATGTGCCTAAAGAAGAGATAGGTACTTTCCTTAGCTCCACAAAGGCCGAGGATAAAGTATTAAAGATAAGGAATAGACATGCTGAGGATATTAAGGAAATAAAACCTTCCATGGTAAAAGACAGGAAAGTTTGTGTCTTTTGTGGTGAGCAACATTCCAATGTATCTTGTCAACAGTACCCTGATTATGCTTCTAGAGTAGGGAAGCTTCAGGAACTGGGGTGTTGTATAATCTGTATGAACTCCGAACATACTGCCGCGGACTGTAAGACTAAATTAAATCTTTGCTTTAAATGCAAAAAAGATTATCATCATAGTGCTTTATGCCCTAGGATGAAAATTGAGGTTCCTAAACCTGCAAGCTTCAATATGACATTTGCAAAAGGGAATGCTCCATTAGTAAAGCCAGCTGCAGTACCAATAGCAGATGTGAAGGTATTGTTTGAGAATAGAAACCAATTAGTATGTACCCTGTTTGATACGGGTGCTCAGAAAACTTTCATTTCTGCAGACATTGTGGAGAAATTAAAGTTACCAGTTATCGGCAAGGTAAATCTGGCCATTACAGGATTCTTAACAACTAAGAAAACTTAGTCGTTTGATTTAGTTAGACCTGTAATACAATTAGGCAGATATAAATGCCGTATAACAGCAGCTGTGCTTGATAATATGGAGACAAGTATATACATAAAGGGATTGAAGGAAACCTCTGATCATTTGCAAAGCTCAGGGATAAAGTTGGCTAAACAGAATGTTGAATCAGATACTGTGGGTCCCATAAAAATGATAATTGGTTCTGATTATTGTGGAAGATTCCTACTTAGGACTTTCAAAAGGAATAAGGTACAGTTGTTCAAGAGTCCAGGAGGTAACCTTGTTATGGGTCAGTTGCCTTTCCCAAAACAAGTTAAAGGAGAGGCAAAACTAGTAGACTCAGTCTTTGTTACCCCCACACAGTCATTGATGGTAGCTAGAATAGGTGCAGAATTAGAACCTACTCAGATAAATGACTTGTTGAATGAAAATATTGAACCTGTACACAAAGTTTGGGACCTAGACAGTGTAGGAATACACTCTGAGGAACCAACCCCTGAAGATAAAATAACATTGGACTTGTATAATCAGTCTATGGAATTTAAGGATGGACAGTATTGGGTAGGATTACCGTGGAAACTAAACCATTCAGAGTTACCAACAAATTACCAAGCAGCTAAAGCTCAGTTAAATTCTCTTCTAAGAAAGTTGAGAGATAAACCTGAACATCTGATCTTATATGATAATATTATAAGGGATCAATTGAAGAATAAATTTATAGAAGAGGTAGAATACCCTGTTAACCACAAAGAAGGACACTACTTACCACATCATGCTGTAAGCAAGGATTCAGTAACTACTCCCATAAGGATAGTATTCAACTGTAGTAGTAAAGCGTCCAAGGGATCAGCTAGCTTGAACAATTGCCTATACTTTGGACCTACACTAACAGAGAAGTTAGGGAATGTGTTACTAAGATTTAGAGAGAAACCTTACGCTTACACAGCAGACATTAGTAAGGCTTTTCTCAGAATAGGACTGAGAGATGAGGATAGGAAATTTACAAAATTCCTCTGGCCTCATGATCCTCAAAATGAGGATAGTCCATTGAAAACTTAATGTTTCCGATCGGTGCTCTTTGGCTCTTGTGCTAGTCCTTTCCTGCTTTGCAACACTTTAAAGCATCATTTTGAAAATGCCAAATGCCCAGAAATAGGGCAGGCTTTTTCTATGGATAATTTGCAAGGTGTTGCTGATACAGAGTCGGAAGCTTTGAAGGCTTATGAAGTAGCCACTTCCGAATGTGGGAAGGCAAATTTGCTGTTACAGAGTTGGAATACAAATTCACCGCTTTTGAGGAATAAAATACGAGAGGACTATCCAAATTCTGACATTCCCAAAATTCAAGATGTGTTAGGTCTTAACTGGGATACAACAGCTGATGTAATAAGTTTGAAACCAATTAAGTTCTCTGATGTCACTCTCACCAAGAGGTCCTTGTTAAGTCAGGTTTCCAAGCTATTTGACCCATTGGGATTTGTTAGTCCTATAGTTATTAGGGGCAAATGTTTAGTACAGGAGGCATGGCGAGAAAAATTAGACTGGGATACTGAATTGGGTGAGACATATATGAAACAATGGGAACAGATTAGAAAGGAGTTTGAAACTACATCAAGCATATGTATTCCCAGGAAAATAAACGGTAATGAGAAGTCGCACTTACACATATTTTGTGATGCTTCTCAAAGGGCCTATGGAGCAGTAGCTTATTGCACAACAGGAGAGGATAGTAAGATTATAATGTCCAAAGCCAGAGTTGCGCCTATTAAAGAAAGAACCCTACCTCAAATGGAATTGGCTTCCATAGAAGTAGGAACTTAATTGGCCAGGTATATAACCACTACTCTTGATATTCAGTTTGAGGATATTTACATATGGACTGACAGTGAGATTTGTCTTTACTGGATAGGGAAGGAAGACAGTAAAATTCCTTTCGTCCGTAATAGAGTGAAGACTACTAAAGAGCTGTCTTTCAAATTTAATTTCATGCATGTGTCCTCCAAACAAAATCCAGCTGATCTGCCCTCGAGAGGTTCAACCGTAAGGAGACTGATCAAAGATAACTTGTGGTTTAAAGGTCCTAAATGGTTACTCACTAAGGATTGGCCTGAACAGAAACAGTACAGTATTGCTGAGATTAGTGTAGTGAACTTGGATCCTATAGTACCTGAGCCAGAAGTAATTGACATCAGCCGATTCTTATCAATAAGACAACTTCTAAATACTACTAAATTGGTTGTTGAATTTTTGAATAAGAAGGTGGGGTTTCAGAAATTAGATCCCCTAGAATACTGGCTGAAAAGAGTACAAAGAAATTCTTACGGGGAAATATATAAACTTTTAGGCCAAGACACTGGAAAAAGGAATAAGCTGATGAAGAATTTAGGCATGTTCTTAGACAGAAAAGGTCTGATAAGATGTCGAGGCCGATTGGTAAAGGCTGACTTGCCCATCCAAACCAAACATCCCATTTTATTACCTAAGAGTGGATGCTTTGTACAACTTATTTTAAAGGAAGCCCATGATTCCACTCTCCATGGAGGTGTACCGCAGACCTTAGCCCAAATTTGGGAAAGGTACTGGATTCCTAAGGGTAGACAGGTTATTAAAAAATATCTCAAAAACTGCATCATTTGTAGGAGGTATGAGCAACGACCTTATATCTACCCAGGACCACCAGCCCTACCGAAGGATAGGGTGAACATAAGTCTGCCCTTCCATATAACAGGAGTGGACTACACAGGGGCTATAACTGTTACAGGTGAGGAAACTCCCCATAAAGTTTACATTTGTTTATTTACTTGTGCCTACACAAGGGCAGTCCATCTAGAATTAGCGGAAGACCTAAGCTCAGAGACATTCCTCAATGTCTTTCGCAGATTTGCCGCTAGAAGGTCTTGTCCTGGCAGGTTAATAAGTGACAACGGAACTAATTTCGTTGGAGCAGCACCTTTACTGTTGAACCTAATGAACGACCCAAAGGTTAAGTCGGCGCTGGGAATCCGAAATTGTATTTGGCAGTTCACAGCTCCAAGAGCTCCATGGCAAAATGGATTTACCGAAAGAATGATTGGTATTGTCAAGAACTGCCTGAGGAAAACATTACGTAGAACTAAGCTTACGAGAGAAGATTTAAGAACAGTAATAACTGAAATTGAAACCAGGGTTAATAATAGACCCTTGACTTATCAAGATGACACTAGCGACTCGCTAGAGGCCTTAACACCGGCTCACATGTTACATGGCAGGAAGCTCCATCCGATGCCTTGTGTGGATATCCAGGAAGAAGTTGATGATCCTAACATAGAAAATAATGATTTAGGACAACATCTTCGGGAGGGATATCAACGTCTGAAAAGGGTGCTGGATACTTGGAATAGACATTGGAGCGAAGAGTATCTTTTGAGCCTATGTGAGAGGTTTTATGGAGCTTAGGCTGCCAGCAACAAATCAGTTATTAACATAGGAGATGTGGTCTTAGTGAAGACTGAACAGCCAAGATCCCAGTGGCCTTTAGCTAAAGTGATCTCCACACACCCAGATTCTGAAGGGGTGCTGAGACTCGTAAAAATAAAATGCAGGGGATATACCAGTATAAAAACTATTGATAAACTGGTACCCCTTGAGTTAGCAGCCACTCCGGATCCAGAGGATGGTGATCAAATGGGTCAAGAGGCGCGACCTAGAAGGGCCGCAGCACAGGGTTCTCGAGAACTATGGAGGGAACTCTTGGCTAAGGGTCATATTACATGATACAGCGTATCATTTTCCGCCGGCCCCAAAACTGTGGGAAATATTTTCCCCCAGAGCAGTTGCGCTCTCTATATTTATCATAGTTATCCCTGGTTAAAGGCAGAGGAAAAATTGAGACCTTTGTTAATTGTTCAAGCGGTTTTAATAACCCAGAAATTGCGTTCTCTTTAATAATTCTTGTTATTGATAAATTAAATGCTACTGCATTTAACCCCCGTGGACAACTATACTTTGTAAAGACATGTAATTATGTGGTATTTTCCACTGACCTAAACTGCGTCTGCGGGTTAAGTGACGTGGCAAGCTGGGAAGATTCTCCTGTTAAGGCAGATGTGGAATTAAGATATTTACACCATGTGGAGAGGATGGAGGGTGAAAGACTGACGAAGAGAGTGTATGTGAGTGAGGTGGAGGGGGCAAGAGGGAGGGGGAGGCCGAGGATGAGATGGAGGGATGGGGTGGAGAGGTATATGAGAGAGGGGGGTGTGAGTTGGGAGCAGGGCAGTGAAATGGCGGGGGACAGGGCGACTTGGAGTGATTTGTTTGTGGCCACCCCAAACGGGATTGAGGCGTCTGGCAATAGATAGATAGATAGATAGACACAGTTAAAGGGAATATTTGGTCTAACTTTAGTTTAAGTAAAACTAAGATTAATTTGTTAGATTTGCCCTGTACATATCATGATGTAATATAACTGTATTTAGTACTGTAATTAAATAAGAGTTGGCAATCCACAATTTGATGAAGAGTTGGGGCTTGCCGCGTTCACTGACTCTGCTCCTAGCTCTCGTGGAGTTAGCACGGTTGTATATACACACCATAAGGACACTTGCTTGCTGAAGCAACTTCACCAAGCAGCCTCATGGTCATCGGTTAACGATCACTCCCTCTTCACTAGCTAAGTAACCTTTACGAATTGGCCAATTCAAGGGGGGATTAGTGAAGAGATAGAAGAGAAATAGTTATTGTAGGTGAGTTAAGTTACGTTTCGCCTAACTCTGAGACTTGTTTGATTTACTTAGACAACTTTAGGGAAGAGTAACGACCTACGAGTTGTTTACCAGAAAATTCTTGCATAGCGGTGTCCCAGCAGGGATACCGACTTGGATACATTAAACATTTTTCACATTTTGGTGCCCAGAAAGAGGGCCCCAATTTGGTTAACAGAACTAGTAAACATTTTTCACATTTTGGTGCCCAGAAAGAGGGCCCCGATTTGTTTAACAGAACTAGTAAATATTTTTCACAGAGGGTAATGGAGGGGAGGTAGGGAGGGGAGTCAAGAATGTGGAGGAATGGCTAAATTGTCAACAATGGATGGGAGTATAGATGAGATTAGGAGTGCTGACTAGTGTTGGACATTGGCTGTACTGATAGATGATACAAGCCACCACTTGAAGGCCCGGGCGAATTCAAAATAACACAGAATCACAAAAGTGACGCCCCGCGGTTAAGGAGTTAAGTACAAGTCCAGGAGGTTGGGGCCCACTATCTGGACAGGACCACTTTCCGGACATGCCTTTGGCTCTGTTACATCGGATAGTAGATGGATTACTGTATTTGTGTACAGTATGATATCATGTGCTGGGTGTTGTTTTGATGTTCCTTGGTATGTGTGGATGTGCTTCCATGTAGTGTAGTGGATGTTGTGGGTTTGTGGAGGCTGCAGCGAGAATTTGGGTGCCTCTCATGTCTTCCCTTTTCTGTCCAACTCTCTAAAGCAAGAGTTAACCGTTATTCCCAGTCCTTCATTTATGCATTGGTCAACTCTGGAATTGTCTCTCTCTGTCTGTATTTCCTGCTAGCTATGGTCTTCAGTCTTTTAAACGCAGTGTGTCAAAGCATCTCAAAATGATTGGATCTTGAATTTGGCTGTCTCTTGTATTTTGTTTTTCTCTTGGAAGGAACAGTTATTGCGGGCTCGTGGCGTTTGGTTCTTTCTTCCTGGCATAAAAAAAAAAAAAAAAGATGATGATCCTTGACTTGAGGACTTTGGTCTCTTGATGTAGGTTGCCTGTGGGTATAGTAGCTGTGCAGCGAGAATTTGGGTGTCTCTTATGTCTGGATATCCTTGACTTTGAGGACTTTGGCTTCTTGATGTAGGTGGTCTGTGAGTGTAGTAGCTGTGCAGCCTGTGATTATTTTTAGGGCCGTGTTCTGTTAGTCTGTAGTGTGTTGTAGTGTGTTTTAGTGAGGTTAGAAGCCCAAGCAGGGCTTGCATAATTCATCACTGAATGTATATATTGTTTGTATATTGTTTATATACTATCTATCTACCTATCTATTGCCAGACGCCTCAGTCCCGTTCGGGATGGCCACAAACAAATCGCCTCCACGTCGCCCTGTCCCCCACCATTTCACTACCCTGCTCCCAACTCACCCCCCCCTCCCTCATATACCTCTCCACCCCATCCCTCCATCTCATCCTCAGCCTCTCCCTCCCTCTTCCCCCCTCCACCTCACTCACATACACTCTCTTCGTCAGTCTCTCACCCTCCATCCTCTCCACATGGCCAAACCACCTCAGTGTGTTCCTCCTGACGCTTCCTATCACATCACATCCACACCACAACGCTTCTTTATATTCTCATTTGTCAGCCTGTCTCTCCATGTGACTCCACAGGCTCCTCTTAAATAACTCATTTCCACTGCTCTCACTCTTGACTTGTGTCCTTCCAGCAACGTCCAAGCTTCACTTCCAGACGTTAGAGTTGGTATCACAATACTGTCATGTAGTAACTGTTTCGCTTCCTTGCTCACTTCCATGCTTCTTATCACTGCTTTCAAGGAACCAGCAACCTTTCTTCCCTGCTGTACCCTTTCAAGCACTTCACCCTCCAAACCTCCATCCTTACTCATCACATTACCCAAGTACTTAAATGTACTCACATTTTCCAATTCTTCACCATCCAACCTCGCTGTACATTCACTGACTTCACCTCTCTCAAAGACCATCACTTTACTCTTCCCTACAGTCAACTTTAGATTCCGTTTCTTACACACTCCCAAACTCATCCACCAAGCCTTGCAGCTTTCCTTCATCTTCTCTCAACAGCACAGTATCATCTGCAAACAACAGTACAGGGTGTTTCCAAACACTGCCCTCTCTCACCAGGGCCACTCCAACATCCACTACCCTACCTTGTACCTCTTTTATTACCCCATCCATGTACAGATTGAACAACCATGGAGACATGACACATCTCTGTTTCAACCCAACCTTCAAAGAGAAAAATTCACTCAATTCACCATCCACACGCACTGCAACATTAGCACCATCTTACATACTCTTCACAGCATTCAGCAACTTCCCATCTACTCCATATATTCTTAATACTTTCCACAATCCTTGTCTATCCACCCTGTCATATGCTTTCTTGAAATCCATGAAAGCCGCATACAACTTCATTCTCTTCTCTAAAAACTTTCCCACTAAAGATCTAAGAATGAATATCTGATCTACACAACCTCTTCCCGTCCTAAAGCCTCCCTGTTCTTCTCCAACTAATTCCTCTGTTCTTTCTCTAACTCAGTCAATAAGTATCCTACCATACACTTTTCCTATTATACAGTACTAAGAAGACAAATGCCTCTATGATTACCACAGACTTCTTTTTCCCCTTTTCCTTTGTACAAGGGAATAATTATACCTGGCTTCCAATCCTCCAGGACTTTACCTTCCTCCCAGGCCAATCTGCACATTTTCCACATCCATTCTACTACCAACTCTTCCTCATACTTCAGCATTTCACCACACACTCCATCAATTCCTGGGGCTTTCCCCAATTTAACTTTCTTCATTGCTTCCACAACTTCTATCCTACTGATTTCTTCATGTCTTTTTACCTCCCTCCTTCTCCCAGCCATTCCCCAGCCACTTATACTCGCATTACTTCCATCCTCTATGTTCAACAATTCCTTAAAGAGTTCTCTCCATCTGCTCACTTTTTCTCCCTTCTCCACTAGTAATCTACCATTTTTATCTTTCACTCCTCTGCTAACTTCACTTCCACCCTGTCTTACTCTTTTCACCTCTTTCCAGAACATTTTCTTACAGTCCCTCCACTTTACACTCAAGTTCCTTCCAAATTCCTCATCCACTCTCTTCTTACTCTCTCTTACTAATCTTTTCACCTCTCTCTTTCTTTCTACATATAACTCTCTCTTCCGCCTCTCGACTTCTTCCACGCCCCTATTTGTCATCCATTCATTGTATGCTTTCTTCTGTTGTGCCACAGCCTGTCTCACCTCTTCATTCCACCACGCTGTTCCTTGCACACCCCTCCGTCTTCTCTTCATCCCACACATCACATCACATGCTGCACATATTTCTTCTGTAAATATCCTGCACACACCTTCCACGTCCCCCATCTGCTCCAATTCATATTTGCCCAATCGTTCCTCCACTTTATATACTGTGGTGGTGTTTTTTTTGTTGTGTCCAAATGTTGTATGGGCAAGTGATCTCAAGGCATTGAGTCTTGGTGTTATCTTTAATGTTTGTGATGTGTTGTTTAAATGACACTGATGTATGTTACACCAAGGATTTTGTGTGTGTGTGTGTGTGTGTGTGTGTGTGTGTGTGTGTGTGTTGTAGGGGAGTGTTGTTTATGGTGGGGTGTGGAATGTGACTGTGCTCTGCTTCCCGGTTTGTGAGAAGGGTCACTGTAGATTTGGCTTGCACTATTTTGAGCCTGTTGTGGTGAAGCATTCATGTAGTGTGTTGAGGTAAAATTGGAGGATGTGTGCGGCTGTGTTTGAGTTTTGGTGTGTGCATGTAAGTGTTATGTTGTCTGCATAGGAAACTATGTGCAAATTACAAATAACAGAAAATAATAATAATAAATAAAAGTACGCAGGTATGCTGTTTTATTTAAATATCTCAATATTTTTTAGTAATTCCAAAAAATATATGCTAATGGTTTGCGCTTGCACTTTGCAACATTGTGCAAGCTAAATATTTGTCAGATTGCGCATTTGCACTTGCACAAAGTAGTGAACTGTGGATTGCGCTTTGCCCTTGCGCAAGGTCCTTCTTCGTTTGCGCTGCCCACCACTGCAAATGAGGATATAAAGGAGCGTTGTGGTGTGAATGTGGATGTAATGGGAAGTTTTAGGAGGAATTCACTGAGGTGGTTTGGCCATGTGGAGAGGATGGAGGGTGAAAGACTGATGAAGACAGTGTATGTGAGTGAGGTGGAGGGGGGGAGAGGGAGGGAGAGGCTGAGGATGAGATGGAGGGATGGGGTGGAGAGGTATATGAGAGAGGGGGATGTGAGTTGGTAGCAGAGCAGTGAAATGGCAGGGGACAGGGCGACGTGGAGGTGATTTGTTTGTGGCCACCCCGAACAGGATTGAGGTGTCTGGCAATAGATAGATAGATAAGCTTGGTTAGGCCAGGTTTAGTTGAACACTTAGGGAAGAACAGTCCTTTCCGCCATTATGTTAACCCCTTAACCGCGGGGCGTCACTTTCATGACGCTCGGGAGCAAGGGATCATACCGCGGGACGTCACTTTTGTGATTCTGTGTGATTTTGAACTCGCCCGGGCTTTCAAGTGGTGGCTCGTATCATCTATCAGTACTACCAGTGTCCAGCTATACTCAGTTCTGCTAATGTCACCTGCACTCCCATCCACTGTTGACAATTTAGCCATTTTTCTCCTGTCCTTGACTCCCCTCCTTACCTCCCCTCCATTACCCTCTCCTCCCGCCTGACCAGCTGTGCTGCGCAGCACAAATCCTGGATGGATTTTTCCACTCATTTTATCCATTGAAATATGCCCTTGGCCCTATTCTTATATCAAATAATATATAAAAGAAAGAGAAAAGGTAATTGATACTGCCATACATCTGGAATGGGCTAATTATCATCTGGCAACACCTCACGTGCACTCGTTCGCTAATTTTCCCTGTTCATTTCCCCTTGAAATATGCCTTAGGACCTGTTCTCATAATAAAAATATATATAAAAAAGGAAGGGAGGAGCCTAAGTGATATTTACATTCACCTGGAACTGCCTAATTTATTGTGTATTGTCTAGATTTCCTGCCAATCATTTCACAGCGTATATATTAGCAGCTGTCACCACACTGACATTGGCAACCCTTCACTGCCCCCAGGCCACAGCATTCAGTTTACTGTCATCTTTCAATTCCGCTGCTTTTTAGCCCCATGAAAAGGGCCCTGTGACCTCTACCTCTACTAAACCTCGTGTGGGAAGGGGTAAAGGCCTAAGTGATTCTGTTGTGGAATGTGAACTGGCTAATTTATCAATGATATTGATGGACAGTGACTACGATCCTTTTGGTGACACTTAAACAGTGCAAGTGGAAATGTAAATAATGTGTAAACAGCAAGTGAAAGCAATGAATATAAATATAACTGAACAGTGGAAAATAGTTTTATAAGTTACTGCAAGTGACAGTGCATAACGTAGTGTAAATAAAATGTAAATGTAAATAAAAAAGAGAATGTAAATAGAAATGTAAATAAGTAGTAATATAAGAATACGAGTATAAATACTAGGAGTAATGAAAGTGAAAGTGAACGTTTCGCTCTAGCATGTATAACTACTGGGAGTAATGAAAGTGAAAGTGACAGCTTCGCTGTCTACTCTAGTATACAGAACGAGAAAGTGAATGCCTGGAGTGAAAATAAACTACAGTACTAGTACTGAGAGAAACTTATAGATAGATATTGCATATATAAATAAGTGTAATAAAGTACTAGGAATATAAAGTGTGAGTGTGTTTATAAATAATAAATGATAGCTTCGCCTCAGAATACCATCGGGGAACCAGCACAGGAGGAAAGCTCGTTTGCACTCGTAATGTACATTGCTTTCACAGTGTTTTTTTTTGGAATATGGATTCCAGACTACTTGAAATTCATAGAATAATAATTGTAGTAGGCAGTGGTAGCCATATTACGGTGTATCGTGAAGTGTAAAGTGGAGACTTTGTTACCAAACTTCAGAAGTCTCCAAAAGTCCCACAGTAAACAACGAAGGCTCAACAAACATCCCAGTAGAAAGCTGAAGGTATGTGCCCTATGCTTATTTAATTAAAATATTCTAGGACTGATAACTGATTTTTGGCAAATATTTTTAATAAGTCAGTCGGAGTGCGAATATTCCAGCAGGAGACGCACATCACACTCCCAACAACCCCGCGGTTACGAGGTTAACGAAAGAAATAAAAGTTGTCACACCAGAACAGCTAAAAATGACGGGGAAACAGATTTAATAAGAAACGTTTACTGTATTTACCAACCCAGAAATAAAAAACAATAACAGACTATCAGGAAGAACTGGTTTGGCAAGATGCTTTTACTGCTTAAAGTAAAACGTATGTTTAGCCCCCTCAATGACTGTGGGTTCAGGTATTTGCGTGCTTCTGTGGTCGGCCTTGGGACCATTTTTTCAAAGTTCCAAAATCAATTTTCTTTTTCTTAGATGTGTGAAAAGACTCGTCTGGCGCACCTGTTTTTTTTTTTCTCTCTCTCCCTCCTAAACCCATCCTGTGATTTGCTATGATTCGTGTAAGAATTAATAAAATTAGGATGCGCGTTACATCAGCATGTATACATCGGCCGAAAACATCTGGGACGAAGTGAACTGTGAACGCCAGACTGCTCGAGGTGGTAGAGTAGTGTCGTGTAAACACTCCAGTGACCCTCATTCCCTTCCCATAATTGCTCACAGTGTTTTATAGTTCACCCTAACTCAACGTCACTGACACCAGTACAGTAAGGCGTTGTTCAGGGCCAGCAGCTATGAAAGCGATAATGGAATACATTATTGTTTGTATCAGTCCTCTCTCTTTCACACATACACATAAGAACAAACAAAAGAATGAGCAGTAAATGTACACTAACTCTAAGGAGCAGAAAACGGTGCTCAGTCGGTCCGAAATATATTGGGAAGAGTGATACCGAACGAAGAATGTGGAACTGAATGCCAACCTATGAGAACATGTGGGACGAAAGAGTAATTTTTTTCTGATTAGCAAAGATTTTTGTTCCATATCGTCTCTTAAAATTGTAAAACCCATAATCTTTCGTGTAAGCATACAGCCTAAAGACCTTACCAGTTCAGTTCATATTCCTCTAGTTTGTCTTTTATACTTTTCTGACTATTTTGAGGGTGGTAAATTATGTTCTCTTGCTGAAAGAAACTTACTCCAAATTAGGGGGCATGTAACATAAGCATGTTAAACATCGGCGAATACATCTGGAGTGAAAACGCCTGACTGATGGGATGGTAGAGTAGGTTCATGTACACACATTGTGACCTTCGTTCCCTTCCCGTAATTGTTCGCAGGTTTTTATAATGCCCTAACTCAATGTCATTGACACTGAAATAGTGAAGTGTTGTTCAAGACCGGCAGCTATGATGGGGTTAATGGAATACTGTATGAAAAATTTCAAAATGGGCGCGGTGCATAGCGCCGCACTTGCTTGCCAAGAGAAAACGAACTAACCCCTCTCTGGTAAACAGATTTTTGCACACTTCTCAGTTGAGTCCACATCCCTCCTCTCCTCACAGCCTCGCTGTATGTGAGGATATTTTTGCAGCCCTTCACCTTTTTGTATTGTTTCGCTATGCCTTCCAAGCGCCCTGCATCATCTCCAGCATTGGGGGAGCCCGCTGCAAAGAAGCAGCAGCACCGTACTCTAATTCTGGAAAGGATTTTGGAAATTATAAGACCCCATGAGGAGGGGCAGGGAATCTCGGAGATTGGGCGTGCTTTAGGCCTTGCTGTTTCCACCATTGGGACTGTGACGAAGAAAAAGGAGAGGTACAAGAATATGGCCACCTCCTTCTCTACAATTGTATACAGGTATTGCTTACTTCTTAATAGGGGGGGGTGAAGTTTAGCTGGGGGTCCGACGGGGTCCTGGGATGCATCCCCCCATTTATATGTATATTTCGATGGGGAAAATTGTTTCGTTATACAAAATTTCGAATTACGAAAGTTTTTTTTGTCCCTATCCCTTTCATATATCAAGGACTCACTGTATACAGATATATATATATATATATATATATATATATATATATATATGTATATATATATATGCATATGTTTGTGTATACAGTAAAGCCTCGATATAACAGACCAGTAGACTGGAATTCGCTTTTATCGGAATCGAGGAGCTACTGGACTGAATTCCTATATATCGGAAAAAGTCCGATAAAGACAGAAGCAGTCCGGACTGCCTGACCACTTCAGCCATGTTCACCACAATAATGTAAATTAAAGACATTTTTGTCAGTGTACAGTACGATAATATTATATATACAGTCATCCCTTAACATCTGCATTTTTAACATACCCGGTACACAGTTTTAAATATCTGCTGTTGGATATAACATAAACGGTTTTAAATATCTGCAGGTGGATACAGTACTGGGGCCAGATTCTCTAAAGCATTTTATCTCTTTAAACTTTGCTGACACTGTTCACTGCAAATTTAACATTATCCCAGACACAGTTCATGGCTGTTTTAGTGATGGCATTATCCAGCAAATCAGATATAACACTCTTCCTTTTGGCCACGTCATTTATTAACCCTCTCAGGCACAGTCACGTGATTCGCGTGTCATGTGGATTTTCTCAATTTGTTCAGTCACTCGAATCGCGTTCCTAATCACAAAAAAATTAGCCAAAAATTAAGTTTCTGGTGAAATCGCGTCAAATTTTGACGAATTGTAGCGAGTATAGTACTTTCCAGTGGTAAGGCATTGGCAACACTGAGCTACCTCACTGGGCCCAGCACATAGCAATATACCTCAGTCTCTTCCGAGCAGCCAGGCGGTGGGTTGCATTGTGTCTTCAGTCCCTTTAAACTCCTACTAATTCTCCCCCTCCTTCCTGAGCCGAAGCCCCTATGGACTCAGTGTGATAATGCAATATTTATGAGCATATTTGTATGTGATATTGTCGATGGAACATAGATATATGTCACGAAAAGGAATTGTGTCCGTTATGAAGCGTTAGGCCTACGAGTCGATATGCGTTCACTGTTGCGGGGTTTCGCCTCTCGCCATCCCCAAGGCCCATGGCGTGATTACAAATACGTATATAATGAAGCCAATGCCTGAAGTGTATTTTGTGTGAAAGATATTGTGGCTGGCTTGGTGAAATTATGGTACCATAGTGTGGAATGGGGCAGGCATCACGTACAGTTTTTATAGTCGGGAAGGAAGAATTAGAGGTGTTTAGTGATGGAATTATTGTGATTCTGATAGTGAAAATGCGTATGGAATTGTGTGAAATATACGTCAAACATGCTGTGGGTGTTCGTGAAGGAGTGTGGTGTGTGGCAATACAATAGAGTCACAGTGAGTGTTCACAGAGAAATATTTCATGCATTCACTGACTTAGCTAAAACAAAGAGCAAGTGTCAGAGACAAGAAATATGCCACAGCCACATATACATACGTATGTTGTGCACCGAATGTTCGTGGAGAAATCTATTGTGTGGATCGCATGTCTTTTAGGCAAATGTATCGCAAGGAGAGAAGAAAATACGCCGCAGCCACAGACACACACGCACGCACACATACACTCACCCACGCCCACACGCTCACCCACACCCACACGCTCACGCTCACCCACACGTACACGCTCACCCACACATGCACACGCTCACCCACACATGCACACGCTCACCCACACACGCACACGCTCACACACCACATAACTCGTCATCTTCAAGCTACTGCCAGCATCTCAACACCTCTGGAGGGAGGGAGTTATCCGTATTTTGTTGATCTGTATATTGACCTATTTCTATAGTTCAATATTTTTTACACAAGTAAATAATACTTGATGTAGTGCTACCTACCTCTGCCTTAGCCTTTATCATTCTTTTTCTGTGTCTGTCCTCCTCTCTTCCTATTTCTCCCATCTTTCCTGTCACTTCTTATTGCTTTTCTTTCCGTCACAGGTGGCTTTACATTGAGTGACAAGCCAAATGGTTTCCTGTAAGCCAAGAAACCATTTACAACGCTGGGTGGTAACCATATAACCAACCCATACGTGCTCCCTACATGTCAACAAGTGGGTTGGTGGAGGGTTAGTGCCCCTCCCTGTAAAATAAGTAACTCAAAGTCAAGTGGCCACCCCTTACGGGATTATGGCGTCTGGCAATAGATAGATAGAAATAATGTTTTTTACATACACACATATGAGATGGAAGAAAGTTCAGCTTCTTTGTCAGAAGCTAGCAAAAAGACTAGTGGTCATGTCGAGTTTCTGACAGCACTATCAAAAACCTTATGATATTTTACGTGTATACTTTGAGTAAAAAAAGAAAATAATAAAACGTAACGAGCGAAAATATGTAGCCGTGGGTGAGGTAGGGAAAGAGTGTTTTTTATCTTGCGTGCGGGTGGGGAAGAGTATTCTACGTTTGTCGTCCAATTACAGAGATAGCCCGATTATCCGGGCTATATGGTGTTAAGGGGTGCCCGATTGGTCCGAAAGTACGATTAATCCGGCGGAAACACAAGTACTGTACTGTTAGACTGATTTATTTACCGGTAAATGTACACTTCAAGTACCAGAAAGACCTTTCCAGTTCAATGTATATTCCTCTAGCTTGTTTCAGTATTTTTCAGACTATAATCAGTTCGGTAAATCATGTTTTCTTACTGAAAGATTTCCTCCCTGTTAGTATCGTCTCGTTCTAAAGCTGTACCTACGATTGTTTCCAGCACAATGAACGAAACTCATCGTACTCAAATGTAGACTTCGTTTCCCAACTTCCCAACTGAAGATTAGGTTAGGTTACATTATTAGGTGCAGTTAAGCTAGGTTAGGCCAGGTTTAAACACTTAGATTAGAACAGTGTCTTCTGCCATTACATTAACGAATCAAAGAGTCGTCACACCAGAACAGCTAAAAACAGCTGGGAAAGATTTAACAAGAAATGTTTATTTACCAACCGAGAAATAATCAGAAAAATATAACAGACTATCAGGATGAACTGATTTGGTAAGGTGCTTTTACTGCTTACAGCAAAGCGTATGTTTACCCCCCTCAAATCCTCAATGTTCGTGAGTTCAGAAATTTGTGTGCTCCCGTGGCAGACCTTGAAACCATTTTTTCAAAGTTATAAAGTCAGTTTCTTTTTCTTACAGATTTGAAAAGACTCGTCTGGTACACCTGGCTTTTTCCCCTCCTCCCTAAACCCATCTTGTGATTTGCTATGATTCATGAAAGAAAATTAGGGGGCATGTTCCATTAGAATTTAAACATAAAGTTAGGGTGCATGTTACTTTAGCATTTAAACATATCGGCGAAAACATCTGGGATGAAAGGACCGCCGAGCTGTTTGGGATGGTTGAGTAGGGTCGTGTAAACATACCAGTGACCGTTCCCTTCCCATAATTGTTCGCAGTTTTTATGGCTCTCCCAAACTTAACGTTACTGACACCGGTACAGTAAAGCATTGTTCAAGGCTAGCAGCCATAAGAGGTTAATGGAATACATTATTGTTTGTATCAATACTCTCTCTTTCACACATACACGAACAAAAGAATGTGCAATAAATGTGCACTGAACTGTAAGGAGCAGAAATAACTGTATGCTCTATCGGTCCGAAATGTGTTGGGAAGCGACATCGAACACAGAATGTGGAGCTGAATGCCACCTTACGAGAACACTTGAGATGAAAGTATTTTTTCTTATTATTAAACATAATTGTTCCATTTCGTCCCCTATGATTGTGAAACTCGTAAATTTTCGTCCAAGCATACACACTAATAACCTTACCAATTCAGTTCATATTCTCTAGTTTGTTTTCTGTATTTTTCTAGTTTGTTTTCTTATTATCATAACGTTTCTTAAGCCTTACCTATGATTGTTTCCGGTATAATGGAAGAAACTTACTCATAATTAGGGTGCATGTTACATTAGCATTTAAACATATCGGCGAAAACATCTCAGATGAAGTGGCAGGCTGCCTGACTGTTTGAGATGGTAGAGGAGGGTCGTGAAAAAATACCAGTGACCTTCGTTCCCTTCCCATAATTGTTCGCAGTTTTTTATAGCTCTCCCTAACCCAACATCCCTGACACCAGTACAGTAAACCATTGTTCGAGGCTGGCAGCTATGATGGGGTTAATGGAATGCATTATTGTTTATATTAATACTCTCTTTCATACATACAGTACACTTAAGAACGAACAAAGGAGTGAACAGTAAATGTAAGAGGAAGAAATAACAGTGCTCTGTCGGTCCGAAATGTGTTGGGAGGCACGATACCTAACGAAGAATGCAGAACTGAATGCTAACTTACGAGAACACATGAGATGAGTAATTTTTTTTTTTTTTTTTTTTTTTCTGATTAGCAGACATTCTTGTTTCATTTCGTTCCCTAAAACTAGGAAACCCATTACTTTTCGTCTAAGCGTACAGCCTAAAGACTTCACCAATTCACTTCATATTCCTCCAGTTTGTTTTCTGTGTTTTTCTATTTTGAGGGTAGTAAATTACCTTCTCTTGCTGAAATATTTTCTCTTTTATCACGTTCTTTAAGCCGTACCTACGATTGCTTCGGGCATAGTGGAAGAAACTCATTGTACACAAAAGTGGATTTAGTTTCCCAATTTCCCAACTGGAGCCCAGGTTAGGTCAGGTTAGGTTAGGTTAAATTATTAAGAAGTTAAGCAAGATTAGGCTACATCAGGAGTATCAGTTGCCTCACCAAACTCCACCCTACCACCCTTGTGATCGAGTTGTGAGCAGGAGGTGTGGATGGGGGCAGGGTGAGCAAGGCTCTCTCTGGTTTATCCATGCCTCTCTCCCTAGCAGCTGGATGCTTCCTGTTTAAACCGGAGCATTCGTACGGATAATTCTATGAATTATTGTGCCACTGAACCATTGGGTCACGGCCCGGATATACCGAAAGCTGGATAATCCGAGCCTGGATAATCGAGCTTCCACTGTACTCCAAAACTATTGGATGTATCGATTTCCCATAAAAACCATGATAAAGAGCAGTAAATTCTACGTATGTTCATTTGCAGAATATAAGCCTCTGGGAGCATTTTCTGTTGGAAAAGTTGGGGGAACAGACTTTTGGTAAAGTCAAAAGCGCTCGGAGGAGTAATCTCACTTTGTTGGCTAATTACTCGAAAACTATTGGACATATCGATTTCCTATAAGAACCATGACAAAGAGCAGTAAATTCTACGTATGTACACGACATAACAAAGTAATATCTATGATAAGAATTCGTTGTTATGTAGGCGGGAATATTGCATGTGCTGTGCGCACATCACAAAAGTGATGTATGGATGTGAGTTCCCAGTCGGTTTTGGCGATTTACTCGAGAACTATGAGGCGTATGGAAACCAAGAGGTGCTCATTAGAAAGCTGGTGAAATTCTGCATAATATTATGGAATAAAAACATAACATCTGCGAGAAAATTTCCATATTAGAGCTCCTTGATTGTTTTTCAAAAATGGCTTTCAGTTTTTGGCTATTTTCTCGAAAACTACAAATTGTATCAACACTGGATTTGTCTCTTTAGAAAGCTCATGAAATTCTCTATCAAAACTTCTGATAACATTTTCCTGTATGATGGAAAACACTCGAATGGTGATGTTGGGAAGTGAACGTTACGTAGCGAAATTTTATTCACGGCCGCCTAATGTTGTTTTATTTGTGTTTTCCTGTTTTTTTGTGGTGCTTAACAGCTAGAACAAACATTGACGAATAAGATGACATAGGTTTCATGGCAGTATATTGATGTTTGGGTGGCAAAAATAAGGAGAGAATACGTGTTATTTGCCACGCGCGGTCAGCCGGGCCGGGCGGCTTCGCAGATAAAGTCGTGTGCCGGAAAACTTACTGAAACTTATCATGCGTGAGAGGGTTAGTGCCATTAATTCATCAGGGGAAAAGGTAGGACAGGCTGGGAGTATGTCTTTCTTCCATGTACCCTCGATGAGCTGGTCTAAACTGGTTTGCTGTCCTCCCCTCTCTCTATCTCTGTCTGTCTGTCAGTCTGTCTGTCTGTCTGTCTCTTTCTCTTTTTTTTCTCTCTTTTCTCTCTCTCTCTCTCTCTCTTCCCTCGATGAGCTGATCTAAACCGGTTTGCTGCCCTCCCCCCCTCACTCTCTCTGGTAAATAATCGGACTGAAATCATACGAGAGTGGCTGAAAGTGTTATTTTATATTGTGAATTACCGTGATAAAATGCAAGTGATTTAGTGATATTTTTGCGATAATCAGAGAAGTCATGATGCTAAACACATTAGCTACTGAACATTTTTGCGGTTGCAAACTGTGTGGCTATACTATGAAATGACTCATGACTTTATATCAATATGCTTTATAAAAGTAAGTGGTCATTCAAGAAGTCATTCCAGAAGTTTGACAAAGTTTGTAATGATTTTCTTCACATCGTTACTGTTTTGCTAAAATCTGATGTAAACACAGGACTATTGTAACAAAATCATAGGAGACTGGCTAGAAGTGTTTTATTTTTATTATTACAATTACTGTGATGAGGTAACATGGCTGTAACCCAATTTTGTATGGAAAAAATTTTGTGGTTTGGTGGAAATTTCCACCTCTTTGAGCTATTTCCTGCATCATACAGTCAAAACATACCTTGTATTCTCTCAAATCATTCTCTGTGCTTGGAGTTCCTACGGATATGCAATTTGTTGCAAATGATGGTAGAAAAGATTGACGTGTGTCGGATAAAAATTTTAGGTCTCGAAACTAACAATAAGTAGGTTAAAACATGAGTTGAAAACACACAATTTTTTTCCAATTTCCCTACAGTGAGCACAGTCAATACGTTGTCATCACAGCCACTGCAGTCAAAGAGTTAAGGGGGGTCCAGGGGTGTTTTTAAGGAGGGCAGCAGCTATCCGCGGATTTTTAACATACACAGGTGTCTGTTACCCAACCCCCGTGGATGTTAACCCTTTAACCGCGGGTGTCATTCCAGAATGACATTGCAAAAACTGGACCAAACTGCGGTTGTCATTCTTGAATGTTTGTGAATATTTTGAATACCCCGCATTTTTTCCGTGCGCCAATTGTTTCAAGGCAGAGTAGCTATTAAGTTCTTTCACTCCAGCCAACCCCCACCTCCCTCCTCCCCCCCCTGGGGCCCCACCTCCCACCCCCTGGGCCCCTTACCCCACCCCGGACCAAACACGCATCAGTATCTGTCCAGCTGTGTGAGCGACAACACTGCTGATGTGGAAGTGAAGTGCAGGCAATTACAGTGCCTCTTACCTGCCTCAGTGAACACAGAGTGGGTGTTTATCGTATGTGCAGTGTTCATATATGTTTATAGTATTATTATCAGAATGAGGTTGGCATTTGGTAATGGTGTATGAGCGAAAAATAGTGATTACAACACCGCTGATATGGCAGTGAAGTGCGGGCAATTACAGTGCCTTTTACCTGCCTCAGTGAACACAGAGTGGGTGTTTATCGTATGTGCAGTGTTCATATATGTTTATAGTATTATTATCAGAATGAGGTTGGCATTTGGTAATGGTGTATGAGCGAAGGTAATGGTGTGTGAGCGAAAAATAGTGATTTTAGATCGCTCACTTCTAATGGCACTGCCCATCCAGTGATAGTCAACGAAATCATGAAACCTACATCATTGCAAAGCCAAAGGTTAGTACTTTCTAATGGTACCTTATTTTTCGCTCTAGATTTATTCTGTGCAGAGTTACTGAAAGTGACAGTGATATACAGTGATGCGACAGTGACGTGCTTTACCAATAATTGTATAATGGATAATGCAGCAATAAGGTATATTTTGCCTAGAAAAAAATGTAAATATTGGCCAGTATAATAAGTGATATTGTAATAAGAGAATCTGCGGCACTTGTGTAATTCTGCGGCACTTGTGTAATTCTGTGATGCGACAGTGACGCAATATAGTAATAAGTGCAGTGTAAATATAATGTATATTGCCCAGATTATATGTAAAATAATATTAGAAGTTAGAAATAATGAAAAGATCGCCTGAAATGTCAGTGAGCGGGTGACGCCGCAGTGAAGTGAGGCGCAGCCGCAGTGAAGAGCGGGCGCAGCCGCAGTGAAGTGCCTTTTACCTACCTCAGTGAACACAGAGTGGGTGTTTATCGTATGTACAGTGTTCATGTATGTTTATATTACTATTATGAGAGAGTGGTTGGCATTTGGTACTGGTGTGTGGGGCGTAAAATAGTGATTTTACACCCCTCACTTCTAATGGCTCTGCCCGTCCTGTGAAAGTCAATAAAGTCATGAAACCTACATCAATGGAAAGCTGAAGGTTAGTACTTTCTAATGGTACCTTATTTTTTTTTCTAGCTTTATTCTGTGCAGAGTTATTAAGGTTTAAAGGTTTGTTTACATTTGGCTGAAACCCCCGCGGGAGAGGACAGTCAGACCAAAACAATACCCGCTGTTAAAGGGTTAAGGGAGCATTGTACACCCACTGCAAATTGACTTAGGACCTACACACAGAATTGCTATGGGAGAGTTGTCTGTCGTTGCTTTGTGTTTCCACCTCTACCAAGTGAATTTTGGGGGCAAGAAGTAATTGGCAACTCCTATGGTGTTGACGGGACGTGGTGAAACACTCAGCGTGTCAGTGCTTGCCCAGAAGTGAGAGTGGGTGTATATGTTCCCTGCTGTCCGAGCTTGCACTTCCCTCTTTTTTCGTATGCATTACTATTTGCCCTGTTATTTTCCTAGAGTCGAGTTGTCATGCCTGGAAAGTACTACTCAAAGGATGAGAGGGTCTGTATCATTGCATGGAAGCAGGATAGTGACCCTATCAACACAATTTGTGAATGTACTGGACGCGCAAAGTCGACCGTCATGAAGATTCTTGCTGTAGCACGCGGCCTGCCACCTGATGTCATACCAGGGCTGAAGCATGGCGGTGGAAAGAAGAGGACGACTTCCAGGGGTACAGATGCGCTTTTGAAGAGGGAAGTAATCAAGAATCCTTGACTGACAGCAGCAGATTTGAACAGAAAGCATCCCCAGCTGTTACAAGATGTCTCAATTCGAACTATCCAACACAGCTTGCAGAAGGAGCTGGGTTTGCCAAGCCGCACAGCAGCCATGAAACTGCTTCTCACTGACTGCATGAAGAAGCAGTGCATTCAGTATGCACACTGGACATCGGATGAGTGGAGAAAAGTCATGTTTTCTGATGAAAGTGCATTTCAAGTGTTCCAGGTGCGTTCTGCCAAGGTTTGTCACCCTGCCTCCTGTAGTCAATATGACCCTGCTTACACAGTGCCGACTGTTAAGCACCCTTTATCAGTAATGGTATGGGGGTGTTTCTCAGGTGAAATGGGAAGGGGAGGCCTCTACTTTCTTCCTAAGAACTTGATGATAGTGGCCGGAACTTTCAAGTTCTGAAAGATCATTTGTTAAACTTTTTTGTGATGGGTGCGACCTTTTTGTGCACGATTCAGCTCCGTGTCACAAGTCAAGAAAGGTGACAAAATGGCTTTAGAATAATCAGATTGACGTCCTCGACTGGCCTAGCAACAGTCTGGATCTAAATCCGATAGAAAACTGCTGGTCAAAGGTGAAGAAAATCATGGCAGAGAAGAAGACACCCAATCTGGACAACCTGAAGACTAAACTGACAAATGTTTGGTGCAAAGAAATGTCTTAGATTACCATATAGATCTAAGTGATTCCATGCCAAAATGTATCCAACTGGTCCTGAAAAACAAGGGAAACATGATTTCATATTAATGAATGGCATTTCATGGACAAACAATGTGATATACTATGATTTCTGTGTTTTTTGATACCTTGTGGGGGGGTGGTCCTAAGTCAGTTTGTGGTAGCTGTGCTGTACCATTTGATTATTGTAGTGAATGTATAATACAGTACAGCACAGACATGCCTCAACATACGAGCATTCGAGATCTGAGCATTTCAAAGATGCGAACATGAAAAAAATAACAAACATTTCACAGGTATGAATGAACGGTATGAACGAATGTAACCACAAAAAACTAATTTAGCATGTAGCGGCCCTTTGTGACCGCTTTTGAACGTGGCAGGTGACAGTAGTTGCTAGGTGGCTAACCTGCCATCCATTGTTTTTGTTTTGTTCACCTGGAGGAGAGAGGATCGCTGCTCATTGTGCTTTTAGTACTTTCACACCATTTAATATGGCTGATAAATGCAAGCATGTTGATAGTGGTGCTTCAGGCTCATCTAGGAAGCGATGTGCCATCTCTGTGGAGCAAAAACTTGAAATAAAATATGTTTAACCTGCTTCTCCCGAGAATCCTGACTCGCCCACTGCTCTCTCCTCACCCGCATCTCCCAACTAACTACGCTTCTCCACCTGTCTCCTCTTACATCCTGCAAGTCCTGCTATGTCCTTTTTTTTTTTTTTTTTTTTTTTTTGTAAATGCAAGGAAGAAGGAACCAAAGACCAGAAGCCCACAAACCGTTCCTTCCAAGAAAAAAAAACAAAAACAATACAAAAGAGATCCTATTTCAATATCCATTCATTTCGAGTTGCCTGGACACACTGCATTTGAAAGACTGGAGATCATTGGAAGTAGGAAGTACAGACAGAGGGAGACAGATTCAGAGTTGAGCTGTTGCATAAATGAATGACTGTGAGTAACAGTTAACTCTTGCATTAGAGAGTTGGACAGAAAAGGGATGAGCGTTTGTTGCTAGACAGGTGCTACGCACCCATTGTAGAGGTGGAGGGATGCAAGCAGACAGTTCAGAGGAGCAGTGACCATTGAAGTAGTGATAGAAAAGAGATAAAAATGCAACAGTGCGGCGAAGAGATAGAGGTTGTAGGAAGTCAGTAAGATTAGGAGAGTTCATGAGATGAAAAGCCTTTGACTCCACCCTATTGAGAAGAGCTGTATGTGGGGAGCCTCCCCACACATGAGAGTTGTACTTTACGCGGGTGAATAAAACCCGTGTATAAAGTCAACAACTGTGCAGGGGTAAAGAAGGTACGGAGTCGGCTTAGCACACCCAATCTCTTGGAAGCAGATTTTACAAGAGATGCAATATGATCTTTCCAAAATAAGTCCTGAGTGAATGAAACCCCAAGCATGTTCAGGGATGATGCAAGATTGAGCTGGATAATATTAAACATTAGTTGGTACATCAGGGGTCAGTTTTGAGTCCCATGTTGTTTATCATGGTACCTGAAGCCCTTTCACGTGACTTTAGAAACGGACTTCCGTGGGAGTTGTTGTATGCTGATGATTTGGTGTTGACTGCAGAGAACGAAAGGGAGGTGGAGGGAAGGTTTAGGAAGTGGAGAGATGGTATGGGGCACAAGGGCTTAAGGGTAAATGCAGATAAAACAAAAGTGATGATATCTAGGGTTGGTGGTGGTACTGTCAAAGACGAGGGAGAGTGGCCATGGGCAGTTTGCCACAAGGGCGTGGGAAGTAATTCCATCTTGTGCGATGTTTGTGATAAATGGGTGCATAAGAGATGTAGTGGTATCAGAGGTAGACTGTGAGATAATGCTGATTTTATGTGTACAGCGTGTCAGGGAGAGCAGGTGGAGATTGTCAGATGTGAAAGAATTGAACTTGCTGGTGAATCTCTTGAGTATGTGGAAAAGTTTTGTTATTTGGGAGACATGTTGTGTGCTGGAGGTGGGGCTGGAGCTAGCTCTGTGGCTAGGGTGAGAAGTGGTTGGAAGAAGTTCAGGGAGCTCTTGCCTCTCCTGACGTTGAGAGGACTCTCCCTGCATGCTAAGGGGTCTTTGTATGCAGCATATGTTAGGAGTGTAATGCTGTATGGTAGTGAGACCTGGGCAGTGAAGGAGGAGGATATTCGCCGGCTCAGATGTACAGAAATGGCAATGATAAGGTGGATGAATAGTGCGTCCCTGCGTCCAAGGTCTGGGGGGGCTTGGTTCACGATGGAGGAGTTGGGAGGTAGGATAGGACTGGAGTGTGTTGGTGTTGTAATGGGGAGAGGTAGATTGAGATGGTTTGGACATGTGGAGAGGATGAGGGATGATAACTGAGTGAGGAAGGTGAGAAGTGTAAATATTGGGGGTGGGGTTACGAGGGGTAGACCGAGAAAGACATGGGACGAGGTCATTAAGTGTGACCTCAGGGTTAAGGGACTGAACAGGGAGGCTGCAATGGATCGTGCAGCATGGAGAGCTGCCATTAGGTGACCAAGGCAGGCGCATGCTTGTATGTTGGAGCCCTTAAAAACGAAACGATATACATATTATATACAGTATGTGCTGTATATATATATATATGTATATATATACAGTATATAATGTGTATATATATATATATATATATATATATATCTATTGCCAGACGCCTCAGTCCCATTTGGGGTGGCCACAAACAAATCGCCTCCAAGTCGCCCTGTCCCCCGCCATTTCACTCCCCTGCTCCCAACTCACACCCCCCTCTCTCATATACCTCTCCACCCCATCCCTCCATCTCATCCTCGGCCTCCCCCTCCCTCTTTCCCCCTCCACCTCACTCACATACACTCTCTTCGTCAGTCTTTCACCCTCCATCCTCTCCACATGGCCAAACCACCTCAGTATGTTCCTCATAACGCTTACTATCACATCCACATCAACACCACAACGCTCCTTTATATCCTCATTTGTCAGCCTGTCTCTCCATGTGACTCCACAGGCTCCTCTTAAATAACTCATTTCCACTGCTCTCACTCTTGACTTGTGTCCTTCCAACAACGTCCAAGCTTCACTTCCGTACGTTAGAGTTGGTATCACAATACTGTCATGTAGTAACTTTTTCACTTCCATGCTCACTTCCCTGTTTCTTATCACTGCTTTCAAAGAACCAGCAACCTTTCTTCCCTGCTGTACCCTTTCAAGCACTTCACCCTCCAAACCTCCATCCTTACTCATCACACTACCCAAGTACTTAAACGTACTCACATTTTTGAATTCCTCACCATCCAACCTCTCTGTACATTCACTGACTTCACCTCTCTCAAAGACCATCACTTTACTCTTCCCTACATTCACCTTTAGATTCCGTTTCTTACACACTCTCCCAAACTCATCCACCAAGCCTTGCAGCTCCCCTTCGTCTTCACTCAACAACACAGTATCATCTGCAAACAACAGCACAGGGAGTTTCCAAACACTATCCTCTCTCACCAGGGCCACTCCAACATCCACTACCCTACCTTGTACCTCTTTTATTACCCCATCCATGTACAGATTGAACAACCATGGAGACATGACACATCCCTGTTTCAACCCAACTTTCAAAGAGAAAAATTCACTTTGTTCACCATCCACACGCACTGCAGCCTTCGCACCATCGTACATACTCTTCACAGCATTCAACAGCTTCCCATCTACTCCATATATTCTTAACACGTTCCACAATCCTAGTCTATCCACCCTGTCATATGCTTTCTCCAAATCCATGAAAGCCGCATGGAACTTCTTTCCCTTCTCTAGAAACTTTTCCACTAAAGATCTGAGAATGAATATCTGATCTACACAACCTTTTCCCTTCCTAAAGCCTCCCTGTTCTTCTCCAACTAATTCCTCTGTTCTTTCTCTAACTCTGTCTATAAGTATCCTACCATACACTTTTCCTATTATACTAAGAAGACAAATGCCCCTATGATTACCACACACTTCTTTTTCCCCTTTTCCTTTGTACAAGGGAATAATTATACCTGACTTCCAATCCTCCGGGACTCTACCTTCCTCCCAGGCCAATCTGCACATCTTCCACATCCATTCTACTACTATCTCTCCCCCATGCTTCAGCATTTCACCACACACTCCATCAATTCCTGGGGCTTTCCCTGATTTAACTTTCTTCATTGCTTCCACAACTTCTATCCTACTGATTTCTTCCTGTCTTCTCACCTCCCTTCTTCTCCCAGCCATTCCCCAGCCACTTATACTCGCATTACTTCCATCCTCCACGTTCAACAATTCCTTAAAGTGTTCTCTCCATCTGCTCACTTTTTCTCCCTTCTCCACTAGTAATCTACCATTTTTATCTTTGACTCCCCTGCTAACTTCACTTCCACCCTGTCTTACACTTTTCACCTCTCTCCAGAACATTTTCTTACAGTGCCTCCACTTTACACTCAAATTCCTTCCAAATTCCTCATCCACTCTCTTCTTACTCTCTTTTACTAATCTTTTCACCTCTCTCTTTCTTTCTACATATAACTCTCTCTTCCGCCTCTCAACCTCTTCCACGCCCCTATTCCTCATCCATTCATTGTATGCTTTCTTCTTTTGTGCCACAGCCTGTTTCACCTCTTCAGTCCACCATGCTGTTCCTTGCACCCCCCTCCGTCTTCTCTTCCTTCCACACACCACATCACATGCTGCACATATTTCTTCTGTAAATATTCTACACACACCTTCCACGTCCCCCATCTGCTCCAATTCATATTTGCCCAATCGTTCCTCCACTTCTCTCTTATACTCTGCCTTTTTCTCATCCTCTTGTAACCTTTCCACTCTCCTTGCAACTACTCCTTCCTCTCGTCTTTCCCTTCTTCTGTTCCTCCATCTTACTTGGACTTTAATTCTGGCCACCACCAAATAGTGGTCAGAAAGTCCACTCCCCCAACCTCTATAAACTCTTGCATCCAATATACATCTTCGCATCCTTTCATCCACACACACATAATCAATCATTGCCTTCCTTTCATTCAGTTCGCCACCCACCCTTCTCATCACTCGCCATGTATACCTGTGGATCATTTTATGCCTGAAGAGGGTATTGGCTATCACCAACCCCCTCCCAGCACAAATGTCCACTAACGCACTGCCATTCTCATCTATCTCAGCAGGCACACCCCACTCACCAACTATTCCATCCACCTTCACATTCCCAACTTTACCATTCATATCACCAATCAAAAACACTCTCTCATTCCTTCCAAACTTTTCCATGCACACTTCTACATTTGTCCAGAACTCTTCTCTCACTCTTCTAGCACGATCTTGCGTTGGTGCATACACACACACAATCGCCCACATTTGTATTCCAACTTTCAACTTTACCCACACAATCCTTGATCCAACTGATCCATACTGTCTTATGCTCCTCTTCCATCTTTTACTCACAACTATACAAACTCCTTCCTTTGCCCTCTCATTCTCACCTACTCCTGCACATATACCCCATCCATACTCCCATTCTCTCACACTTTCTCCTCTCCATTTTGTTTCAGTTATATATATATATATATATATATATATGTATATATATATATATAAAATATATAGTTAAGCAACGTTGGGTCTGGTTAGTACTTGGATGGGTGACTGCCTGGGAACACCAGATGCTGTTGGCATCCCTACGTGTCAAGTGGGGTTGGTGGAGGATTAGTGCCCCTCCCATTAAAACAATTAACTCTAAGCCGTTGGCCACCCCGTTTGGGATACATGGTGTCTGGCAATGAATGAATGAATGAATGGTACTCCTGTGGAAGATTGTGTCGGGTTGATAAGTGTAAAAACTGAGTCTTTGATGCATTACAAACAACAAGATTGTTTTTACCCCAGTCAGAGATACAAGCCGAATCAGACATTAGGTGTGGCATAGCCTCATCCCTTGTTTGTTGTTGCTGAGATGGATGGTGCGGGAACCAAATAGAAAGGTGAAGGGTGGAATCATCAGCATATGAGTGGATAGGGTTAGATGTACAGCTTAGAAGGTCATTGATGAATAAAAGGAAGAGAGTTGGTAATAGGACAGAGCCCTGAGGAACACCACTGTTGATAGATCTAGGAGAAGAACGATGGCCATCCACAACAGCGGCTATAGAACGACCAGAAAGGAAGCTAGAGATGAAGTCACAGATAGCAGGATGGAAACCATAAGAGGGCAGTTTGGAAATTAAAGATTTATGCCAGACTTGATCAAAAGCCTTTGAGATGTCAAGTGTAATGACAAAGCTTTCACCAAAGTCCCGAAAGGAGGATGACCAGGAGTCTGAAAGGTAGGTGAGAAGATCGCCAGTGGAGTGTCCCTGACAGAACCCATACTGATGATCAGAAAGAAGGTTGTGATGGGAAAGGTGCTTTAAAGTTTTTCTGTGAAGAATAGACTTGAAAACTTTTGAGACACAGGATGTTAAAGCAATTGGATGATAGAGGGTTGGGAATGGTCATCCTTCTTTTTTGAGTGGCTGAATGAGAGCAAACTTGCAGCAAGAAGAAAAGGTACAAGTTGACAGACAAAGACGAAAGAGTTTACCTAGGCAGGGTGTACACACAGAAGCACAGTTCTTGAGGACAACAGGAGGGACTCCATCAGCCCCATATGCCTTGTTAGTATTAAGGCCAGTGATGGCAGAAAATACATTAGTTGAAGAAATTTTAATGTCTGCCATGAGGAAGTCAGAGGGGGGAAGTGATGGAGGAACAGCACCGGAATCGTCTAAGGTGGAGTTGGAGGAGAAAGTCTGAGTGAAGAGATCTGCTTTATCAGTAGAAGAAATAGCTACAGAGCCATCAGAATAGAAAAGAGGAGGGAAGGATTATGAGGTAAAGTTGTTAAAAAGGTTTTTAGCATTATGCCAGAAGGAGCGGGAAGAATTCGAGTTTGTAAAATACCTTTGTTATTGCTTATGTCCAACGTATATTTGCAACTAATGAAACAAATGAAAAGCATGCCAGATCCACATCTTTGCAGGTGGTAAACTTTACATCCTTTTTCGTCAGTTGTAAATAGATATCGCACAGTAGCAGGAACAGATTTGTGTCTTATACTGTGTGTTTTTCTTGTGCATTTCTTGTGTTCATTTATGCATTTATATTTCATAATACAATATACTGTAAACTGCTTAACCCCTTATCTGCAGGGCGTCACTTTCGTGATGCTCAAGAGCAAGGGATCATACCGCGGGGCGTCACTTTCGTGACGCTCGGGAGCAAAGGATCATACCGCAGGGCGTCACTTTTGTGATTCTGTGCTATTTTGAATTTGCCCGGGCTTTCAAGTGGTGGCTTATATCATCCATCAGTACTGCCAGTGTCCGGCTATACTCAGTTCTGCTAATGTCACCTGTACTCCCATCCACTGTTGACAATTTAGCCATTTTTCTCCTGTCCTTGACTCCCCTCCTTACCTCCCCTCCATTACCCTCTCCTCCCGCCTGACCAGCTGTGCTGCGCAGCACAAATCCTGGATGGATTTTTCCACTCATTTTATCCATTGAAATATGCCCTTGGCCCTATTCTTATATCAAATAATATATAAAAGAAAGAGAAAAGGTAATTGATACTGCCATACATCTGGAATGGGCTAATTATCATCTGGCAACACCTCACGTGCACTCGTTCGCTAATTTTCCCTGTTCATTTCCCTTTGAAATATGCCGTATGACCTGGTCTCATAATAAAAATATATATAAGAAAGGAAGGAAGAAGCCTAAGTGATATTTACATTCACCTGGAACTGCCTGATTTATTATGTATTGTCTAGATTTCCTGCCAATCATTTCATAGCTTATATATTAGCAGCTGTCACCACACTGACATTGGCAACCCTTCACTGCCCTCAGGCCACAGCATTCAGTTTACTGTCGTCTTTCATGGTGAAACCACATCAGATTCACGCCTGTCCAATTCCGCCGCTTTTTAGCCCCATGCAAAGGGCCCTGTGACCTCGACCCCTACCAAACCTCGTGCGTAGGGGCAAAGGGCTAAGTGACTTTGCTGTGGAACGTGAACTGGCTAATGTATCAGTGATAATGATGGACAGTGACTATGGTCTTTCTGGTGACTCTAAAACAGTGCAAGTGGAAATGTAAATAATGTGTAAATAATGTGTAAACAGCAAGTGAAAGCAATGAATGTAAATATAACTGAACAGTGGAGAATAGTTTTATAAGTTACTGCAAGTGACATTGCATAACATAGTGTAAATAAAATGGAAATGGAAATAATGTAATTAAAATAGAGAATGTAAATAGAAATGTAAATAAGTAGTAATATAAGAATATGAGTATATATATTAGGAGTAATGAAAGTGAAAGTTTCACTCTAG
This sequence comes from Coenobita brevimanus, assembly GCF_032717465.1. Taxonomy (NCBI): domain Eukaryota; kingdom Metazoa; phylum Arthropoda; class Malacostraca; order Decapoda; family Coenobitidae; genus Coenobita; species Coenobita brevimanus. The sequence goes on along the minus strand of NC_137040.1, from coordinate 16,574,502 downwards.
CATGTATGAATACTGGGAGTTTGAAAGTGAAAGTGACAGCTTCGCTTTCTACTCTAGTATACAAAACGAGAAAGTGAATGCCTAGAGTGAAAATAAACTACTAGTACTGAGAGAAACCTATAGGTAAGTATTGTATATATAGATAAGTGTAATAAAGTACTAGGAATATAAAGTGTGAGTGTGTTTATAAATAATAAATGACAGCTCCGCCTCAGAATACCATCGGGGAACCAGCACTGGAGGAAAGCTCTTATACACTCGTAATTTACATTGTTTTCACAGTGTTTTTTTTTAGAATATGAATTCCATGCTACTTGAAATTCATAGAATAATGTTTGTAGTTATAATATCAGGCAGTGGTAACCATATTATGGGGTATCGTTAAGTGTAAAGTGGAGACTTTGTTACCCAACTTCAGAAGTCTCCACAAGTCCTACGATAGATGACGAAGGCTCAGCAAACATCCCAGGGGAAAGCTGAAGGTATGTGCCATATGCATATTTAATTTTAATATTCTAGGATTAATAACTGATTTTTGGCAAATATTTTTAAAAAGTCAGTCGGAGGACGAATATCCTCGCGGGACGTGCAAGGAGCGCAAAAATATCCCCGAAGTGTAGGGGTTAAGAACATTTAAAACCCAACTGGCAGATCAGTGAAAAGTACAGAGTTTTTCTGGTCGTACGTGTAGTACTGCAAGGGATTTTCATTTTCTGAACAAAATCAACTTGCAAATGGTCTCTTGGAACCAATTATGTTCGTAAATTGAGGTATGCCTATACTGTAGTGGTAATGAAAACAGTTTTAAAACCATTGGTGTGATCCGGACTAATGTCTGATATATCGGAAAAAGTCCGGATGTTTAATTTTGATCTTTTCCCAGGCTAGTGATATGCAGTAAGATAGTCTTGCGTGATACTGGGCATGGCAGCGAGCCAAGTCCCAGCCTGCCCAGGCAGTTTCTAATGGAAACAACTGATGCTCTACAGTGTTCTGTTTCACCAACTTTTTTTTTTTTTTTTTTTTTTTTTTTTTTTTTATCCCCCTGTACCTATGTTGTGTTGTGTTTTGTGCATCCATCATGTCTTTGAAATGACCATCCATCTCTCCTGCTACCGGTGAGAAGCGGAAGGCAGTTACTCTTGAGATGAATCGCAAGATGATTGTCCAGCATGAAGGCAAGCCCATTGGGTCCATGTCATTTATGCCGCAAGTCATTTAGGCCATTACATCCAAACTGACAAACAGCCTCAGCTCAGTTTTTAACAGATTTGCTCATCAGTTATCTTTTATTAACTGTGTAAGTTCTGTGCTCTTCCAAAATATCTCTGTGATGAACTGGTTGGAGTTAATGTAGACTAATTTGACAGGTGACTAATTGGCTGGTGATAGAATTATCGGTGATAAAATGGCCACCCATGTTGGAAGTGACCTAGAATTTTTGAAGTGGGACTGAAGTTTTGGATTGATCTCAATGTACTCGCATCTGAACATGACTGAAATTAAATTAAATGATTAATTCAGATTTAATCTGATTTGAATGGATGTGGATGCTCCTGAAGTGACTTGAATGGCCTTAAATTAATATGGCTGAATTCAGGCAGATGTCAAGGCCCCAAACTGATCTGACCAGGGCCAGATTGAATGGAAAGTGCCTTAGTAGACTTAAGATGGCCTGAATGATTCACACTTAAACTAGTTGGCTGTTCATGGACTTAATTGATTTGATTGAGCTGGAAGGGCCTGAATGGGCATAACTGGACGGTGATGTTGGATCCTGAATTGTGTTTGTGTGTGTGTGTGTGTGTGTGTGTGTGTGTGTGTGTGTGTGTGTGTGTGTGTATTTACCTATTTGTATTTACCTATTTGTAGTATACAGGAATTGAGCAATGCTCGTGTTGTCCTGTCTCCATATCCACATTTATCAAGTCTACCTTTATACACATGAATGTTTTTCTCATGCACCACCTCTTTGTCTAAGTCGTTCCAAATATTTAAGAATATACCTAATTGTGATATACACGGAATGTACTATGCTCGTGGGTTTCCATCGCTGTTTCTCAGTAAGTCGAATTTAACTTTAAACTCGTTTAAGTTTTTAGACTGGACGATCTCTTTGTCCAGGCTATTCCATAAGTCTATACTTCCGTAAGGAAAGCTATATTTCTTGATATCCTTCAAGCAGCTTGACTTTTTCAATTTCATTCCATGTCCTCTTGTTGCTCTCTTATCCCATACAAACAGATCTTCTATGTCAATTTTATCTACTCCCACCATGGTCCTGAACACCGCAATCATGTCTCCCCTCTTTCTCCTTTCCTCTAACAAAGGCAAATCCAGTTTTTCCAGCCTCTCTCTGTATGACAGGTCTGTCAGACTGGGGACCATCTTGGTTGCTGTTCTTTGTATTCTCTCAATCTTGTTTATATCTTTCTTTTTGTGTGGGCACCACACTACCGCTGCATATTCTAACCTGGGGCGGATCATGGCCACTATCAATTTTTTCATCATTTCCTCATCCATATAATGAAATGCTACTCTTATGTTAGTCAAGAGCTTATAAGTCTCTCCAACTATCTTGTTAATGTGCTTTTCTGGTGACAAACTATCTTGGACCAGCACTCCCAAATCTTTCTCTTCTCTCCTTTTTGTGATTAATTCATTACCCAAAAAATAATTCAGTGATGGTCTCCTGGCACTTTTACCCATTTCCAATATTTTACATTTCTTTACATTAAATTTCATTTCCCACGTCCGGCTCCAATTGTGTATCCTATCCAAATCCTCCTGCAGTATTTTACAATCCTCCTCAACCTCTATCTTCCTCAAGATCTTTACATCATCAGCAAACAGACTTGCATAACTGTTCACTCCATCTACCATATCATTTACGTAAATCAGGAACATTACTGGCGCCAACACTGAGCCTTGAGGGACTCCACTTGTTACTTCCCTCCATCCAGACATCTTTTCCTTTATTACTGTCCTCATTTGTCTGTCTCTCAAAAAGTCTCTCATCCATTCCAGAAGTTTCCCCTTTAGTCCTCCTATATATTCTATTTTCCACATTAGTCTCTTATGAGGTACCTTGTCAAATGCCTTCTCTAAGTCTAAGTAAACACAATCCACCCAACCATCTCTCTCCTGTACCACATCAATTGCTCTTGAGTAAAAGCTCAACAAGTTTGAAACACATGACCTTCCACTTCTGAATCCAAACTGACATTCAGCCAAAATATTCATCTCTTCCAGATATTTTATCCATCTGTCTTTCAGGATTCTCTCACACAATTTTGCGACCATGCTGGTTAGAGACACTGGTCTATAATTCAGGGGTTCTTCCCTGTTTCCTCCCTTGTAAATTGGTACCACATTTGCCCTCTTCCATTCTTTTGGCACTTTCCCCTCTTCCAGTGAGCATGCAATTAAGCTGTGAATTTTATCCGCCAGTTGTTCTCTGCATTCCTTCAGTACCCAGTTAGAAATTCCATCAGGTCCTGGGGCTTTCCTTACATCTTGAGTTTCCAGTAATTTATATACTTCCAGCACCTCCACTTTTATATCTTTCATCACCGGAACATTTCTAATCACTCCCTTCCCTTCCACAAGCTCCTTTTCTTTAGTGAAAACTGACTGGAAACGTTTGTTCATTATTTCTGCTTGCATTGCATTGTGTGTGTTTGTGTGTGTGTGTGTGTGTGTGTGTGTGTGTGTGTGTGTGAGAGGGTGGGGAGGGGAGAGACATGACAATCCTTTCTCTGAGGCCGATAAGTCCTATTTGCAACTCATTTTCACATCACTATTTCAATGCTGGTACCCACTGTTTACATCCAGTATATGCTAACGCTGCAGGATTGTTTTTACATGTTGAGAAGTGTTTAAGAATGCCAGGAATGTTTGTGGAAAAAAAAAAAAAAATTGTCCAACTCAGTTTGGAGTCATTTACATCCATATAGTGAGAAGACCACTTCTTTAACCATTTTTTCACCTTGAATGATCTCACTGGGCCAGACTGGATGGAAAGGGTGTGAGCATCTGGAATAACTTGAAGTGACCACTGGGCTTGTATACTTATAACTGGGTCATTCAGGAAAAAAAAAAATAGGCTGTTTTTTCTTTGATTTAAAGATTATGTCTACTGTAATAGGCCATTATGACATGTTTTGGTGGCTAAGCCAACATTGTTTTTTTGGCAGATTGTTTTGTTGGTATATAAAAGATGAGTGATTGATGACTGCAGTTTATCTTTTAAGAAGTGCAGAATCTAATTATTTATCTGTCTACCTTTGTCCTTTCTAATAAGATGCACATTGTTTACCAGTGTTAACTTTGCTCACTCCATCCTCTTCTACCCAACAGTATGAATGCCCTCCTGGTAACCAATGATTACTACACTGAATGCTACCCGGGTATGGCTGAGATGCAGGATGCCATCGATGACTCTGATGATGAGGCTGACTACACCAAAATGGACATGGTTAGTTTGCTTTTCATTTTTTAATATTAGTGTTATATATTTAATTTCTAGGTGTACAGTAGGTTTTTAGCAAACCCTTTTCTTTTCAGATCAGATAAGCCTTACATCTTTTTCTAGTCTCTTCAGTGTAGTACCATTGTTGTTGTTTTATGCATAATTTTAATGTCTGGTTGAGCAGACCTGTTGACCACAGGTAGTCAGCTGCTTCAATGGGGCCATCTTACAGATAAAGTACAGTATGTACAGTGCAGGGAACTGATGTCCCCTTGTGGTAAATGATGTCTTCACCAGGGTCAGACCAAGGTCCATCCCATGGCAAGAGGCAGGGAAATATTAGATGGTATGGCTCCTAGGTGGACACCACAGCTGCTCCACCTAGTCACAGCACCATCACATGTAGGCTCCTCTTCAATCCCACCACAGTGACATACAGTCAACTGGGGGGGGGGGGAAATCCAGCATCCCAGGGAAAAATGTATTTCTAGACTCTTTAAATGATCTAGATTCTCAAATGATGAAATGAGGAATCAAAGCACCATTTTATAAAGGAGCATAACCATATACTACAGTGAAGAAGCCTCTATAGTGTTGATGAATGTCATAAAATGCATTCCTTAGGCTAAACGTATTTTGGGATTCTCAGATAATACAGAGCCCTAAATGGTGAAATGAGGAATCAGATAACCACTTTATAAAGGAGCCTAACCAATTGTTATGATGAAAAAGCCTCCATGGCAGTGAATTATCATCTTAAATACCTTTTTTTGGTTTATATCTTAACATTATTTTAAACTCTGCTTACAGTGGGAAGTGTTTGGTAGCCATAAGCGACAAGATAAAACTTCATAATTTTGTCCCGCTGTTTCTTGATGTAAGGTATCTGTAATTTTCCCAGTGGTTTGTTCATAAAGAGTGCGGGCATGCGCACACATGTGCACACACACACACACACACACACACACACAGGGAGTCATCGGAGGAAGACGTCTTTTACCGGCTCTCCATACCAGCTCAACACGGCCAGAGGCATTACCTAAATAAGTATCTTTGAATGAGTCAAGCTCTGTACCAGGTTAGACTAAATGATTTTTCATTATTGAAAGGAAAAGAAATAGTAAATTTAAATAAGACTGATCAAACAACAAAGAACCACGATGCGTTGAGTCAGCTGGGATTGTTTATACTACGGCAACACGCGGAAAGTGTAAGTGCATACTCCTCATTTAGTATTACAAAATGGATACATACTTCAGTAAAACAAATTTGGAAAAGAAGAGGGATAAAAGTAAAAAGCAAAATGATGATTTCTACCAAGAACTGGTTGAAGTGGAGACTCACAATAGACTGGTTGAACGTGTACACAAACTAGAAATGGCTTTCAAAAATGAAATGGATGAAATAAAGAAGCAAATGCACTTGCAAAAGGAAGAGATAGAAAAACTGGGAAGGGAGGCCAATAAGAAAGACACAACCATCAGTGAACTAACAGTGGAACTGAATACCCTTAGGAAGAAAGTGAGTGAAATGGGAAGTACAGTAGTTAATCACGAGAGTGTTATGGAAGAGTTAAAAAATGACACAGAGACAATTAGACAAGCAAGCAGTCTTATGGACCAGAGCAGTGATATTGAGGAGAAGATAACACAGGTGAATGAAGCTGTGCAAAGCTACAAAAATGATGTAGAAACCACGTATGCTGAAATGGTGAAAGTAAAGAAAGACTTAGAAACAAGGGTGGAGGAAAAAAACATTAAAAAGGAAGTGAAAAGAATAATCCAAAACAATCCAAAGTTAGTCAGAGATTCAGTAGAAATAAATAATAGTAATCACTGGTATAGAAGAGGATGAAATTAAAAACAAAATCACTAGAGACAAAAAGGAGATGGCAAATGTAATGAGCTTGCTGAAAGAAGTATCAGAGGAAATCTGTAGTAAAGACATAGAGGAACACAAAAGGTTAGGGAAATACGAGAAAAGCAAGACAAGACCTCTAAACGTGACTTTCCAGAGTGTAAACAATGTGGAAGAGATACTAAAAAATGCAAAGAATCTTATGGAAAAAGAGGAGTTCAAAAATGTATGGATAAAAAGATGCCTAACACAAGAGGAACTGGAATTACTGAAAGAGAAAAGGGAGGAAGCAAAAACAAAAAATGAGGGAAGATCAGAAGAGGACAAGAAGAAATTTTTTTACAAAGTAATAGGATTGCAGGTACGAAAGTGGTACACAAACAGGATGGAAGAAAAAGGAGGAAGTTAGTAGAACCATGTCATGACAAGTATATAAACAAGATGATAAAATTGATGTACTCAAATGTGGATGGAATGGTATCTAAATTACTAGAGATGAATGATTATGTCAGAGAAAATGAACCACAAATAATATGCCTAACTGAGACAAAATTAACACCAAGGATATCCAATGGCCTACTAAACTTAGAGGAATACAATAAATGGAGAAGAGACAGAAACTTAAAAAAAGGAGGAGGAATTATAATATTAACTAAGAAAAATCTAAAAGTCAAGGAAATAAACCTAGATATACCATCACAAGTAGAACTGATTGCAGTAGAGATCGACACATCTGAAGGTAAAGTAATTGTAGCCAATTTGTATATGCCACCCAGATCAAACACATGGGAAAGAGACGAATATGAGGACCTGGCAGAGAGTACAATTCAGAGTATAAGATCCTTGCTACATAAAATGGAAGAGAAATCGGAAAGAATTATACTAACTGGGGATTTCAATACAAATATAAATTGGAATACTCTAGATATAAATAGCCAAGAAAGCTGTTGGGACCAAAAACTCCTGGATCTCGTACAAGAGTTTTTCTTAACGCAACATGTGAGGGAAACCACTAGAAAAAGAGGACTTGATGTACCTTCAGTGCTAGATCTAATATTTACTAGGCAAGAAAATGACATTGACAGTTTAATATATCACCCTCCACTCGGCAAAAGCGATCATGCAGTACTAAATTATAACTTCAGGATAGCATATGACATAGTAAACAGCAATGACAGTTACAAAAGAGACTAAACTATAAAAAGGGAAATTATCAAGACCTAAAGAAGTATTTCTTAGAAGTTGACTGGGAAAATGAGCTGAGAGGACAAGATTTAAATGCTGTATATAAAAAATTTTGTGAATTTTATGAAATAGGAGTCCAGAAGTACATCCCACAGCACAAAGAAGCAGATAAGAAAATACAGAAATGGTTCAATACAGAATGTAAAAAATCAAAAGAAAGAAGAGATTTGTTGTGGAATAGATACAGAAGACACAATAGTGAAAGGGCGTATAATAATTACAAACAGGCAAGAAACGACTATACAAGAATAAGGAGGGAAGCCCAAAAACAGTTTGAGGAGGATATAATAAATAAAAGTAGTGATCAACCAAAACTGTTTTACAGCTATATCAGAAGCAAAACCAAAGTAAAAGATATAATACAATCCATCACGGACAAGGGAATCACTTATACACAAGAGAAAGATATTTGTGAAGCACTAAATAAGAATTTCCAATTAGTTTTTACAGAAGAAAAAAATTTTGAGAGGGAATATGTGGAACACGCATGTCCACACATACTACCAGATATACAAATAGCAGAAAAAGTAATACAGGAGGAGTTAAGTAGATTAGACAGAGGAAAAGCAAGTGGTCCTGATGAAATTTCATGTTGGGTGTTACGAGAATGTGCAAAGGAGTTAAGTAAACCATTATTTTTAATTTTCAAGAAATCCTTGAGTCAAGGGAAACTACCTGATATTTGGAAAAAAGCAAATATAGTCCCCTTATTCAAGAAAGGAAATAGACAAAATCCTCTCAACTACCGACCAGTATCACTGACCAGTGTTGTAAGCAAGGTATTAGAAAAACTTATAAGAAAAGCTTGGGTAAATCATCTAGAAGAACACAGTATGATAACAGAAAGACAGTTTGGCTTCAGAAAAGGAAAATCATGTGTTACTAATCTGTTGAGCTATTATGAGAGTAACAAACACAATACAGGAAAGAGAAGGATGGGTGGACAGTATCTATTTAGATTTCAAGAAAGCTTTTGACACAGTACCACACCAAAGACTTTTATGGAAGCTGTACCATCAAGGAGGAATTCGAGGCAAACTGTTTTGTTGGATGCAAGACTTTCTCATAAAAAGAGAAATGAGGACAGTACTAAGAGGAAACTACTCATCATGGAAAGAAGTGACTAGTGGAGTACCACAGGGTTCGGTGCTGGCACCAATCATGTTTCTAGTGTACATAAATGATATAAACAGTAACACTGGAAATGACAGCTATCTGAATATGTTTGCAGATGATGCAAAAATACAAAGGAGAATTACTAGCACAGACTCTTGTAAGGAGCTACAAGAAGAATTAAATAAACTTCATGAATGGAATAGTACATGGCAAATGGAATTCAATGTGGACAAGTGTCATGTAATCAAGTTTGGTAAAAGTGGAAAAAGACCTGATTGGGATTATAAGTTAGGAAATAAAACCCTATACACATCAGAAAGAGAGAAAGACCTAGGTGTGATTATCAATAACAGACTATCTCCGGCTGACCACATCAGCGAGAAGGTACGGAACATGTATACACTGCTTGCAAATATGAGAATAGCATTCACATACATAAATGAAGACATGCTAAGAAGGATAATAACATCATTCATTAGACCAACCCTGGAATATGCATCAATAGTCTGGAGTCCTCATCTCAAAAAGGATATAGACAAGATTGAAAAAGTTCAAAGGGCCGCTACAAGATGGATACCAAGCTTAAGGGACCTAAGCTACGAAGAAAGACTAAATAAACTGAATCTACCAACACTACAGGAGAGAAGGAAAAGAGGTGACATGATAATGCTATATAAGTGCATATCAGGAAAGGAGAAAATAGACATAAATGATTACTTAACATATGGAGAAGCATCAGCAAGAGGACACTGCAAAAAACTGCATAAGAAGAGAGGTGATAAAAACGTAAGGAAATTCAGTTTCCCAAACAGAGCAATTGATCAATGGAATGCACTACCGAATGAAGTAGTGTGTGCCAAAACAATTCACAAATTTAAGGATATGTACGATAAATATGGTCTAAGCCACGGGACAATACGAGCTTGACTCATTCCTGTAAAGATACAATTAGGTAAGAACACATTGTGGAGACTCACAATAGACTGGTTGAACGTGTACACAAACTAGAAATGGCTTTCAAAAATGAAATTGATGAAATAAAGAAGCAGATACACTTGCAAAAGGAAGAAATAGAAAAACTAGGAAGGGAGGCCAACAAGAAAGACACAACCATCAGTGAACTAACAGTGGAACTGAGTACACTTAGGAAGAAAATGAGTGAAATGGCAAGTACAGTAGTCAATCACAAGAGTGTTATGGAAGAGTTAAAAAATGATACAGAGACAATTAGGCAAGTAAGCAGTCTGATAGACCAAAGCAGTGATATTGAGGAGAAGATAACACAGGTGAATGAAGCTGTGCAAAGCTACAAAAATGATGTGGAAACCACGTATGCTGAAATGGTGAAAGTAAAGAAAGACTTAGAAACACGGGTGGAGGAAAAAAGCATTAAACAGGAAGTGAAAAGAATAATCCAAAACAATTCAAAGTTAGTCAGAGATTCAGTAGATATAAACAAATCTATAGTAATCACTGATATAGAAGAGGAAGAAGTAAAAAACAAGATCACAAGAGACAAAAAGGAGATGGCAAATGTAATGAGCTTACTGAAAGAAGTATCAGAGGAAATCTGTAGTAAAGACATAGAGGAACACAAAAGGTTAGGGAAATACGAGAAAAGCAAGACAAGACCTCTAAAGGTGACTTTCCAGAGTGTAAACACTGTGGAGGAGATACTGAAAAATGCAAAGAATCTTATGGAAAAAGAGGAGTTCAAAAATGAATGGATAAAAAGATGCCTAACACAAGAGGAACTGGAATTACTGAAAGAGAAGAGGGAGGAAGCACAAACAAAAATTGAGGGAAGATCAGAAGAGGAGAAGAACAAATTTTTTTTACAAAGTAATAGGATTGCAGGTACGAAAGTGGTACACAAACAGGATGGAATAAAAAGGAGGAAGGTAGTAAAACCATGTCATGACAAGTATGTAAACAAGATGATAAAGTTGATGTACTCAAATGTGGATGGAATAGTATCTAAATTACTAGAGATGAATGATTATGTCAGAGAAAATGAACCACAAATAATATGCCTAACTGAAACAAAATTAACACCAAGGATATCAAATGACATACTAAACTTAGAAGAATACAATATATGGAGAAGAGACAGAAATTTAAAAAAGGGAGGAGGAATTATAATATTAACCAAGAAAAATCTAAAAGTCAATGAAATAAAACTAGATATACCATCACAAGTAGAACTGATTGCAGTAGAGATCAACACATCTGAAGGGAAAGTAATTGTAGCCAATTTGTACATGCCACCCAGATCAAACTCATGGGAATGAGACGAATATGAGGACCTGGCAGAGAGTACAATTCAGAGTTTAAGATCATTGCTACATAAAATGGAAGAGAAATCGGAAAGAATTATACTAACTGGAGATTTTAATACAAATATAAATTGGAATACTCTAGATATAATTAGCCAAGAAAGCTGTTGGGACCAAAAGCTCCTGGATCTCGTGCAAGAGTTTTTCCTAACGTAACATGTGAGGGAAACCACCAGAAAAAGAGGACTCGATGTACCTTCAGTGCTAGATCTATTATTTACTAGGCAAGAAAATGATATTGACAGTTTAATATATCACCCTCCCCTTGGCAAAAGCGATCATGCAGTACTAAATTACAACTTCAGGATAGCATCGACATAGTTAAAAAGCAATGAAAGTTACAAAAAGAGCCTAAACTATAAAAAGGGAAATTATCAAGACCTAAAGAAGTATTTCTTAGAAGCTGATTGGGAAAATGAGCTTAGAGGACAAGATTTAAATGCTGTCTATAAAAAAATCTGTGAATTTTATGAAACAGGAGTCCAGAAGTACATCCCACAGCACAAAGAAGCAGATAAGAAAACACAGAAATGGTTCAATACAGAATGTAAAAAATCAAAAGAAAGAATAGATTTGTTGTGGAATAGATACAGAAGACACAACAGTGAAAGGGCGTATAATAATTATAAACAGGCAAGAAACGATTATACAAGAATAAGGAGGGAAGCCCAAAAACAGTTTGAGGAGGATATAATAAATAAAAGTAGTGATCAAACAAAGCTGTTTTACAGCTACATCAGAAGCAAAACCAAAGTAAAAGAAATAATACAATCCATTACGAACGAGGGAATCACTTATACGCAAGAGAAAGATATTTGTGAAGCACTAAATAAGAATTTCCAATTAGTTTTTACAGAAGAAAAAAATTTTGAGAGGGACTATGTGGAACATGCATGTCCACACATACTACCAGATATGCAAATAGCAGAAAAAGTAATACAGGAGGAGTTAAGTAAATTAGACAGAAGAAAAGCAAGTGGTCCTGATGAAATTTCATGTTGGGTACTATGAGAATGTGCAAAGGAGTTAAGTAAACCATTATTTTTAATTTTCAAGAAATCCTTGAGTCAAGGTAAACTACCTAATATTTGGAAGAAAGCAAATATTGTGGTCTTATTCAAGAAAGGAAATAGACACAATCCACTCAACTAATAACCAGTATCACTGACCAGTGTTGTAAACAAGGTATTAGAAAAGCTTATAAGAAAAGCTTGGGTAAATCATCTAGAAGAACACAGTATGATAACAGAAAGACAGTTTGGTGTCAGAAAAGGAAAATCATGTGTTACTAATCTGTTGAGCTACTATGACGGAGTAACAAACAATACAGGAAAGAGAAGGATGGGTGGACAGTATCTATTTAGATTTCAAGAAAGCTTTTGACACAGTACCACACCAAAGACTGTTATGGAAACTGTACCCTCAAGGAGGAATTCGAGGCAAACTGTTTTGTTGGATGCAAGATTTTCTCATAAAAAGAGAAATGAGAACAGTACTAAGAGGAAACTACTCATCATGGAAAGAAGTGACTAGTGGAGTACCACAGGGTTCAGTGCTGGCACCAATCATGTTTTTAGTGTATATGAATGATATAAACAGTAACACTTTAAATGAGAGCTATCTGAATATGTTTGCAGATGATGCAAAAATACAAAGGAGAATTGCTAACACAGACTCTTGTAAAGAGCTACAAGAAGAATTAAATAAACTTCATGAATGGAGTAGTACATGGCAAATGGAATTCAGTGTGGACAAGTGTCATGTAATCAAGTTTGGTAAAGTGGAAAAAGACCTGATTGGGATTATACGTTAGGAAATAAAACCCTATACACATCAGAAAGTGAGAAGGACCTAGGTGTCATTATCAATAACAGACTATCTCCGGCTGACCACATCAGCGAGAAGGTACGTAACATGTATAGAATAGCATTCACATACATAAATGAAGGCATGCTAAGAAGGATAATAACATCATTCATTAGACCAACCCTGGAATATATATCAGTAGTCTGGAGTCCTCATCTCAAAAAACACATAGACAAGATTGAAAAAGTTCAAAGGGCCGCTACAAGATGCATACCAAGGTTAAGGGACCTAAGCTATGAAGAAAGACTAAATAAACTGAATCTACCAACACTACAGGAGAGAAAGAAAAGAGATGACATGATAATGCTATACACACACACGAACAGCCGGAGAGAGCGGACGTCCCAGGCATCGCTCCTAACCTTGATTAGTTTCAGGAATTTTGTCTGTCCTGTCTCCTAGGGTCTTTCTTTAAATTTAAAATAATGAAAGTTAGTAGACTATCAAAAATGTAAAGATTTGTTGGCAATAGTATACATGAATGTTTGTGGCTTATTCGGTAACAGCTGTTTAGGTACTTTACATTAAACATGGCCGAAAATGTAAACAATGAGGGAATGGAATTTCAAGGATTTGATGCTAATAATAATGTCATGGACCTGGTGAAAACATTAATTATGAGGATTAGTGAACTCGAAAAAAAAGTAGAGAATCTAGTGATAAAGGATGTGTCAGGAAATACGGAAACCACAATACAGAGTCTAATCCAGTCCAACGAAACAGCCAATGAAGAGATTAGGAATTTGAAGAGGGAAAATGTTGAACTGAGGAGGAAACTTGAAGAGAGTACTAATAAAATAGAAAAGGTGAGTAATGTATTAGAAGAACACAAGGCAAAGTGGGCACACGTAGAAGAAGAACAGAAAGAAGTGGTCAGCTTAAGAGAGATCATCCAGGAAGAAAGGGAAATGAACAAGAAAGAAATGGAAGAAAATGTAGTGAAAATACTGAAGAAAAAAGAGAAAATAGTGAGAGAAACTGTAGAAAGGAACAGATGTGTGGTAATATTTGAAAACAGGGAAGAGGAAGAAAAGGTTAGGTTCGCAAGACTCGAGAGAGACACGAACATGGTGAGAGGAATATTAGGCAAGATTGACCACGAAGGAGACAAGTGGGTAAAAGAAATTGAGGAAGTAAGGAGGATAGGGCCTTATAAGAAAGGGGAAACAAGACCAATGAGAGTCAAGTTTACATCAGAAAGTGTAATAAATGAGATACTTAAAGTGACCTGGAAATTAAGCAAAGAGGCGGGGATGGAAAATATTATAATAAGAAAAGATCTGAATGAAGAAGAAAGAAGAGTTTTAAAATCATTAAAGGAAGAAGTAAAGGAAAAAAATGATAAGAGGACAGAGGAAGAACGTAATACTTTTTTTTGGAGAGTATTGGATATGAAAGTAAGGAAATGGTATTTAAGGAAATAGAAGTGAAGGAAACTAGGGGGGATGGTTGTGAAAGATCAGAAGTTGAGGAAGTGGTATGGACAGAGAGTAGGAGAGAAGAGGGTATTAATAATGTCAAAAATAATTTGAATGTGATATATACTAATGTTGATGGTTTCATATCGACAAGGATCGAAATTAATGATTTCTTGAGAGAACATGAACCTGATGTCATGTGCTTTGTAGAGACCAAATTAAGAGAAGATATTGATGTTCATTTGGGAGATGGTAAATACAAACTATGGAGAAAAGACAGAAAAGAAAAAAAGGGAGGAGGAGTGATGATAGCAGTGAAGAACAACATAAATGTAGATACTGTGGAAATGGGAGAAGGCAGGGCTGAAGTGATATATATGAAATTAGAAACTGGAGAGAATGTTAATAGAGATATGGCGGTAGTGTATGTTCCCCCAAAGAGGAGAGCAAGGAGTGATGACGAATACCATGAGATGTTGTCAGATATGGCTAGCTATTTGCAAAAAATAATTGAGGAAAGGAATAATATAATTTTGGTGGGTGACTTTAATTGTAAAGAGGTGAACTGGGAGGAATGGTACTCGGGAGGCGGCGAGGATTCGTGGGGCACTATGATATTAAATATAATAATGAATAATGTGATGACGCAGTGGGTCAAAGAAGAGACACGGTTTCGAGGTGAGGACACACCAGCAAGGTTAGATTTACTGTTCACTAAAGAACCGGATGTAATAGAATCATTGGAATATCTCTGTCCTTTGGGAAAAAGTGATCACGTGGTCATTGAGTTCCAGATGTTAGTAGGAAACGTCGAGCCAAGAGACGAGCTTCATAGACAGGGAAGATACAACTTTGGCAAAGCAAATTTTACAGGATTGAGAAACTTTTTTGAAAATGCGGATTGGAGAAAATTCAGAGAAACAAGAGAGATACAGAGGAAGTGGGATATCTTTCTAGACCTCTATAATTTGGGAGTGGAAAAATTTGTACCAAGAGTAAGAGGGAAAGAAAACAGGAAAAAGGAGTGGTTTCATAGAAGGTGTATGATAGCCAAAAAAGAGAGAGATAAGGCGTGGAACAATTGGAGAAAGAGAGGTAACGACAGAACAAAGGAAGAATATAAAAGAACAAGAAACGAATACACAAGAATACGTAGGGAAGAAGAAAGGAATTTTGAAAAAGGTATAATTGACAAATGCAAGGATGAACCCAAACTGTTTTATAGATTTGTTAATGGCAAACTGAAACAAAAGGAAGGAATCACCAAGCTGAAAGTAGATGGAGAGGTCTTTAAGGATGCGTCAATGCAAGCAGAAATAATGAACAAACGTTTCCAGTCAGTTTTCACTAAAGAAAAGGAGCTTGTGGAAGGGGAGGGAGTGATTAGAAATGTTCCGGTGATGAAAGATATAAAAGTGGAGGTGCAGGAAGTGTATAATTTACTGGAAACTCAAGATGTAAGGAAAGCCCCAGGACCTGATTGAATTTCTAATTGGGTACTGAAGGAATGCAGAGAACAACTGGCGGATAAAATTCACAGCTTAATTGTATGCTCACTGGAAGAGGGGAAAGTGCCAAAAGAATGGAAGAGGGCAAATGTGGTACCAATTTACAAGGGAGGAAGCAGGGAAGAACCCCTGAATTATAGACCAGTGTCTCTAACCAGCATGGTCGCAAAATTGTGTGAGAGAATCCTGAAAGACAGATGGATAAAATATCTGGAAGAGATGAATATTTTGGCTGAATGTCAGTTTGGAATCAGAAGTGGAAGGTCATGTGTTTCAAACTTGTTGAGCTTTTACTCAAGAGCGATTGATGTGGTACAGGAGAGAGATGGTTGGGTGGATTGTGTGTACTTAGACTTAGAGAAGGCCTTTGACAAGGTACCTCATAAGAGACTAATGTGGAAACTAGAATATATAGGAGGACTAAAGGGGAAACTTCTGGAATGGATGAGAGACTTTTTGAGAGACAGACAAATTAGGACAGTAATAAAGGAAAAGATGTCTGGATGGAGGGAAGAAACAAGTGGAGTCCCTCAAGGCTCAGTATTGGCGCCAGTAATGTTCCTGATTTACATAAATGATATGGTAGATGGAGTGAACAGTTATGCGAGTCTGTTTGCTGATGATGTAAAGATCTTGAGGAAGATAGAGGTTGAGGAGGACTGTAAAATACTGCAGGAGGATTTGGATAGGATACACAATTGGAGCCGGACGTGGGAAATGAAATTTAATGTAAAGAAATGTAAAATATTGGAAATGGGTAAAAGTACCAGGAGACCATCACTGAATTATTTTTTGGGTAATGAATTAATCACAAAAAGGAGAGAAGAGAAAGATTTGGGAGTGCTGGTCCAAGATAGTTTGTCACCAGAAAAGCACATTAACAAGATAGTTGGAGAGACTTAAAAACTCTTGACTAACATAAGAGTAGCATTTCATTATATGGATGAGGAAATGATGAAAAAATTGATAGTGGCCATGATCCGCCCCAGGTTAGAATATGCAGCGGTTGTGTAGTGCCCACACAAAAAGAAAGATATAAATAAGATTGAGAGAATACAAAGAACAGCAACCAAGATGGTCCCCAGTCTGACAGACCTGTCATACAGAGAGAGGCTGGAAAAACTGGATTTGCCTTCGTTAGAGGAAAGGAGAAAGAGGGGAGACATGATTGCGGTGTTCAGGACCATGGTGGGAGTAGATAAAATTGACAAAGAAGATCTGTTTGTATGGGATAAGAGAGCAACAAGAGGACATGGAATGAAATTGAAAAAGTCAAGCTGCTTGAAGGATATCATGAAATATAGCTTTCTTTACAGAAGTATAGACTTATGGAATAGCCTGGACAAAGAGATCGTCCAGTCAAAAAACTTAAATGAGTTAAAAGTTAAATTTTACTTATTGAGAAACAGCGACGGAAACCCACGAGCATAGTACATTCCATGTATATCACAATTATGTATATTCTTAAATATTTGGAACGACTTAGACAAAGAGGTGGTGCATGAGAAAAACATTCATGTGTGTAAAGGTAGACTTGATAAATGTGGATATGGAGACAGGACAACACGAGCATTGCTCAATTCCTGTATACTACAAATAGGTAAATACAAATAGGTAAATACAAGTGCATATCAGGGAAGGAAAAAATAGACATAAATGATTACCTAACATATGGAGAAGCATCAGCAAGAGGACAATGCAAAAAACTGCATAAGAAGAGAGGTGATAAAGACGTAAGGAAATTCAGTTTCCCAAACAGAGCAATTGATCAATGGAATGCACTACCGAATGAAATAGTGTGTGCCAAAACAATTCACAAATTTTAAGATATGTACGATAAATATGATTTAAGACACGGGACAGTACGAGCTTGACTCATTCCTGTAAAGATACAATTAGGTAAGAACAATTAGGTAAGAACACACTGCTCCCAGGCCCAGGCCCAGCCACTGCTCCAAACCTTAAAGTTTCCAGGAATTTTGTTGGTCCTGCCTCCTATGGTCTTTTTTTAAGTTTAAAATACTGTAAGTAAATATAGACTACCAAAAATGTAAAGATTTATTGGCAAGAGTATTCATGAATGTTTGTAGTATTTTTGGTAACAGCTGTTTTTGGTACTGTAACCAAAACATGGCCAATAATGTAAACATTGAGGGACTCGAATTTCCAGGATTTGATAGAAATAGTAATGTCATGGATCTGGTTAAAACATTGATTATGAGGGTTGGTAAACTTCAAAAGAAAGTGGAGAATCTACAGTAATGTTAAAGGACGTGTCTGAGAATATGAAGATTACTATACAGAGTCTGATCCAGTCCAGTGAGACGGCGAATGAGGAGATTAGAAATTTGAAGCGTGAAAATATCAAATTGAGGAGAAAACTAGAAGAGAGTACTAATAAAACGGAGAAGGTGAGTAGTGTATTAGAAGAGCATAAGGCAAAGTGGGCACATGTAGAAGAAGAAGAGAAGGAAGTGGTCAGCTTAAGAGAAATCATCAAGGAAGAAAGGGAAATGAACAAGAAGAAAGTGGAAGAAAACGTATTGAAAATACTGAAGAAAAAAGAGAAAATAGTGAGAGAAACTGTAGAAAGGAACAGATGCGTGGTAATATTTGGAAACAGGGAGGAGGAAGAAAAGGTTATATCCACGGGACTCGAGAGAGACACGAACCTTGTGAGAGGAATATTAGGCAAGATTGATCCCAAGGGAGACAAGTGGGTAAAAGAAATTGTGGAAGTAAGGAGGATAGGGCCTTATAAGAAAGGGGAAACAAGACCAATGAGAGTCAGGTTGTCATCAGAAAGTGTGGTAAATGATATACTTAAAGTGACCAGGAAATTAAGCAAAGAGGCAGGGATGGAAAATATTATGATAAGAAAAGATTTGAATGTAGAAGAAAGAGAAGTTTTAAAATCATTGAAGGAACAAGTAAAGGAAAAAAAATGATAAAAGAACAGAGGAAGAATGTAATACTTTTTTTTTGCAGAGTGATGGATATGAAAGTAAGGAAGTGGTATGTAAGGAAATAGAAGTGAAGGAAACTAAGGGGGATGGCTATGGAAGATCAGAAATTGATGAGGTGGTACCGATGGAGAGAAGCAGAGAAAGGGGTATAAAAAACATCAAAAATAATTTGAAGGTGATATATACTAATGTAGATGGTTTAATATCGGCAAGGCTTGAAATTAACGATTTCTTGAGAGAACATAAACCTGATGTCATGTGCTTTGTAGAGACTAAATTAAGAGAAGATATTGATGTTCATTTGGGAGATGGTAAATACAAACTGTGGAGAAGAGACAGAAAAGAGACAACAGGAGGAGGAGTGATGATAGCAGTGAAGAACAACATAAATGTAGATACCGTGGAAATGGGAGAAGGCAGGGCTGAAGTGATCTGGAGAGAATGTTAAGAGAGATATGGCGGTAGTGTATGTTCCTCCTAAGACAAGAGCATGGAATGGTGACGAATACCAGTAGATGTTGTCAGATATGGCTAGTTATTTACAAAAAATAATTGAGAAAAGCAGCAATATAATTTTGGTGGGTGACTTTAATGTAAAGAGGTGAACTGCGAGGAATGGGACTCAGGAGGCAGCAAGGATTCGTGGGGCACTATATTATTAAATATAATAATGAATAATGTGATGACGCAATGGGTCAAAGAAGAGACATGGTTCCGAGGTGAGGACACACCAGCCAGGTTAGATTTACTGTTTACCAAAGAACCCGATGTAATAGAATCATTGAAATATTTCTCTCCTATAGGAAAAAGTGATCATGTGGTCATTGAGTTCCAGATGATGATAGGGAATGTCGAGCCAAGAGATGAGCTTCATAGACAGGGAAGATACAACTTTGGGAAAACAAATTTTACGGGATTGAGAAAATTTTTTGAAAATGCGGATTGGAGAAAATTCAGAGAAACAAGAGAGATACAGAGGAAGTGGGATATCTTTCTAGACCTCTATAATTTGGGAGTGGAAAAATTTGTACCAAGAGTAAGAGGGAAAGAAAACAGGAAAAAGGAGTGGTTTAATAGAAGGTGTATGATAGCAAAAAAAGAGAGAGATAAGGGGTGGAACTACTGGAGAAAGAGAGGTAAAAACAGAACAAAGGAAGAATATAAAAGAACTAGAAATGAATACACAAGAATACGTAGAGAAGAAGAAAGGAATTTTGAAAAAGGTATAATAGACAAATGCAAGGATGAACCCAAACTGTTTTAAAGATTTGTTAATGGCAAACTGAAACAAAAGGAAGGAATCACCAAACTGAAAGTAAAAAGAGAGGTTTATAAAGATGCATCTATGCAAGCTGAAATAATGAACAAATGTTTCCAATCAGTTTTCACTAATGAAAAAGAGTTTGTGGAAAGGGAGAGAGTGATTAGAAATGTACCTGTGATAAAAGATACAAAAGTGGAGGTACAGGAAGTGTATAAATTACTGGATGCTCAAGATGTAAGGAAAGCCCCAGGACCTGATGGAATTTCTAATTGGGTACTGAAGGAATGCAGAGAACAACTGGCGGATAAAATTCACAGTTTAAATCGTGTGTTCTCTGGAAGAGGGGAAAGTGCCACAAGAATGGAAGAGGGCAAATGTGGTACCAATTTATAAGGGAGGAAACAGGGAAGAACCCCTGAATTATAGACCAATTATGTGAGAGAATCCTGAAAGACAGATGGATAAAATATCTAGAAGAGATGAATATTTTGTTTGAATGTCAGTTTGGATTCAGAAGTGGAAAGTCATGTGTTTCCAACTTGTTGAGCTTTTACTCAAGAGCAATTAACGTGGTACAGGAGAGAGATGGTTGGGTGGATTGTTTGTACTTAGACTTAGAGAAGACCTTTGACAAGGTACCTAATAAGAGACTAATATGGGAACTAGATTATATAGGATGTTTGAAGGGGGAACTCCTGGAATGGATGAGAGACTTTTTGAGAGACAAATGAGGACAGTAATAAAGGATAGTATGTCTGGATGGAGGGAAATAACAAGTAGAGTCCCTCAAGGCTCGGTGTTGGCGCCAGTAATGTTCCTGATTTACGTAAATGATATGGTAGATGGAGTGAACAGTTATGCAAGTCTGTTTTTTTATGTGTCCGACTCTGGGCATAGGCTTCACAGCCTGCTATCAAGGCCCAGCAGTCCTCCTACATACCATACACCTCTACATGTCACATATTTGCTGGTGATGTAAAGATCTTAAGGAAGGTAGAGGTTGAGGAGGATTGTAAAATGCTGCAGGAGGATCTGGATATGATACATGATTGGAGCCAGACATAGGAAATGAAATTTAATGTAAAGAAATGTGAAATATTGGAAATGGGTAAAAGTAGCAGGAGGCCATCACTGAATTATTTGTTGGGTAATGAATTAATCAAAAAATGAGAGTAGAGAAAGATTTGGGAGTGGTGGTCCAAGATTGTTTGTCACCAGAAAAGCACATTAACAAGATAGTTGGAGAGACTCAGAAACTCTTAACTAACAAAAGAGTAGCATTTCATTATATGGATGAGGAGATGATGAAAAAATTGATAGTGGCCATGATCCGCCCCAGGTTAGAATATGCAGCGGTAATGTGGTCCCCACACAAAAAGAAAGATATGAACAAGATTGAGAGAATACATAGAACAGCAACCAAGATGGTCCCAAGTCTGGCAGATCTGTCATATAGAGAGAGGCTGGAAATGCTGGACTTGCCTTCCTTAGAGGAAGGGAGAAAGAGGGGAGATATGATTGCAGTATTCAGGACCATGTTGGGAGTAGATAAAATTGACCGAGAAGATCTGTTTTTGTGCGATAAGAGAGCAACGAGGACACGGAATGAAATTGAAAAAGTCAAGCTGCTTGAAGGATATCAAGAAATATAGCTTTACTTGCAGAAGTATAGACTTATGGAATAGCCTGGACAAAGAGATCGTCCAGTCTGAAAACTTAAACAAGTTTAAAGCTAAATTTGACTTACTGTGAAACAGCGATGGGAACCCACGAGCATAGCACATTTTGTGTATATCACAATTAGGTATATTAGGTAAATACATAAGTACCGTAGAACATCTCTCATTCGGACTATATGGGGGGAAGGGTTGTCCGAATTAGCAGATTGTCCGGACCATCAGGGTAATCTCCAGTTCATACCAAAACCTATCTACATATGGTATGTTTGTTAATTATTAACATATGTGGCATATGTCAACTCTACTTAACAGCAAAAGATGAAAGGATACTAAAATAACCAAACTAATCATGTACAATAGTATTGTATTGCATAATTTACAGGTAAGGCCATGACAAGAAACTAGCCTACATTTTAAATTGTAGTAAGTGACTAAGGCCCGTGTAGGCAAAAAAGTAAATTTATTAACTGTAATATTTGGAATAAAAATAAAACTTATGTAGGCAAAAAATACATTGTCATCTTTGGCATATTGATAACGTTCATATGGGCAAGAAGCTAATGTTTGATGTACGAGTAAAGCACATTAAGTACAAAAAATAACCTACAGTAATCATTAAACACTGCAGAATATTCTGACCCATTTTTGTGTAAGCAAACTCCTGTGGAGTAAAAAAAAAAAAAAAAAAAAAAAAAAAAAGTGTGTAGTGTGGTGTGGAACTATGGTTAGCCACAGTCACCTTGTGCTCACAGTTGTCCTCAGCAGTTTATATAAATTATGATCGTACAGTACTAGTGTTCGAAGCCAGAGTACCATCCATCATTGGTACCTTTTGACATATCCATAGCAAGGAACTGTTAGGCAGTCATGAAAAAATAATGCATTACGACATCCACTTGCGGTGCACTGCTGCACCGTTGTCTTGAGGAGTGTGGGGTTGCTATGACAACCACATAAACGCCTGACTTTGTACTGTTGCTCACATGTTTCTGCAATTTGTTTTACATTCATGTTGCTAGCAAGAAATACCGCTTGCCCATCAAAATACAGTATGTTAAAATCAATTGAAACCAATATTTGTCAAGTCGAGTAATCATCCCTAATGAAGTCTTGTGATGAAAAATTACAAAAAACTGTGCTGTTGTAGCATTGGGTGGCTGGTGGTGTAGTGTGGTGAGACTTTGGAGCATCCATGCGTTACACAAGGCCAAACATCTGTTGACTGCACTGACCCCTCCATAATTTATAAAATGACAACAGCACTGCACTCACATAAAATCGGGCAACAGACTACAATATGCGATACAGGACCTGCGTAGACAACAAAATGAATAGTAAAATAACAGCCCTCAGTGCGTCATCTCAACGTGTCCCTCAACGTGGGGGGTGAGGTGCAGTTGACCTTTATAATCATGATGCTGTAAATAATAAAAGATAAAATAAATTACTCAGAAATAAACTGATATGGAAATTAATTGATTCTGGTTACTTACTAGTTATGTGTTAAGTGGAGGGTTGAGGCTCTGTAGAAGCAGACCGTGATGAAGGACGTGGGTTGAAGAAGTTATCAATCTTCGTTGGTGTCTTCCTATTCCACTGCTCCTTAATTACTATATCTCGTAGAGTCCTCATATGCTCGTAGTAAGGTTTCATGTTGCTGTAGGGGCAGTGATCGAAGAATTTCACTAGCCAATCCATGTGTTCCCGGGCTTGTGACAATGGTAATTTTTCAGGGAGATCATCATCATCATTACTGTTATTATCAGGGCTGTCAACATTATCAGCTCCTACAACACTGTCTGCAGTTTCTTTATCTGTTAGGTTTTGGCATCCAGGATCATCACCATCTTCATCCAACCATTCGTCCACATCCACGAGGGTTAAGGTCTCTGCAGCAGCCAACAGAGTTTTATGATAATGCTGTGGCTGGAATCCTTCGAAGTCAAATTCAACATTGTCTGAATACAGCAACTGTTTCCAAGCATTCGATAGAGTAGTGGTTTTCAGTTCTCTGCAAGCCTTTGCCCAGTTAAATATCATGGACTTAAGGTTGTAATTTCTAAGATTTTCGAGTGTTCTCTTGCCCCTTGTGTCATCAAATCTGTCCTCACTCAATTCCAGCACCACCATTACTTCCTCCAAAAACTTTCTTTTGTAAAGTCTCTTACAGGCCACGATGATACCTTGGTCCATAGGTTGAATAAGAGAGGTTGTATTAGGTGGCAGAGCAAGACACCTAATTTTTCCATCTGTGCTACACAGTTTTTCAATGTTCGAGTGTGATGGGGCATTATCAAGAAGCAGTAATGCCTTAACATTTTCTGCGGGAATTTTAAGCACCTCTGTTTGATATTTTCTTACCTCAGGATCAAAATGATGGTAAAACCAGTCTGATGTTATCTTCCCAGTAAACCATGCATTTGCACTGCTGTAATAATGCACTGGGAGCTCATGCATGATATCTTTGATAGCTCAAGGTTGTTTTGATTTGCCAACAAGGACATGCTTGAGCATGTGGCTGCCATCGGCATTTGCGCATACGAGTGCTGATACTCTCTCCTTGCTTAATTTTCTCCCAGGGATTTTGGCTTGATTCACTGATGCCTGGGTATTTTCTGGCAAGGATCTCCAGAATATACCAGTTTCGTCTGCATTATAAACCTAACACAGACGTAAATCTGAACTATCAATGATGCCATTCAGTTTTTTTCGGAACGGTTCCACAGCTGCAGCATCAGCACTCAGGGATTCTCCACACACCTTATTGTTCCGTATATTATGTCGTTTCCTAAATCTCCATAACCATCCACAGCTAGCTTTGAAATTGTTATGACCAAGATGTTTGGCGAGCCTTTCTGCTGCAAATTGGAGTTCAATTCCTCTCACTACCACTCCACATGATCGCTGCTGTATGTACCATTTATAAACAGCCTCTTCTAGATTCTTGTCCAATGGCATTTTTAGAGATTTTCTTTTATTTTCACCACAGTCACTGTTTGTAATATCAAATTTTAAAGCAAACTGTCTAATTTTATCTTTGTTTTTCTTGATGTCCGACACAGTTTGTTTGCCGATACCAAACTCGTTCACGAGTTTTCCTGGAGGAACACCAGCCTCTAGTTTATCCAGTATTTTCACTTTATCTGCAATACTTAGTGTTACATGCTTCCTTTTAACACCTTTATTCATTGCAGAAGCTACACTTGCATTAAGGGGCATGGTAAGGAGGATTAACTTTTGAAATACAGCGTAAAAATATAAATGGTTGGTGAACTAGTTGATGGAACGAATGCTAGCGTGTGTTTAAACAGGCGCCCATGTTGCGACCTAGCGTGGTCCGAGACTAAACGAATGACAATCGCTTTCTGGGCCGATACTGAAAATGACTTTAGAATTACTTTCAACATATTTTTGGAGCTTATTATTTTTAAATTTTGTCCGAATTAACAGAAATCCGGATCAAAGGGGTCCGGACCAAAGAGGTTCTACTGTATTTGGAACGACTTA
Source organism: Coenobita brevimanus (assembly GCF_032717465.1). Taxonomy (NCBI): domain Eukaryota; kingdom Metazoa; phylum Arthropoda; class Malacostraca; order Decapoda; family Coenobitidae; genus Coenobita; species Coenobita brevimanus. Next base: position 16,549,269 of record NC_137040.1, on the reverse strand, counting down.
GACGAAAAGGTGGTGCAGGAGGAAAACATTCATGTGAGTAAAGATAGACTAGATAAGGTGGATATGGAGACAGGACAACATGAGCATTGCTTAATTCCTGTATACTACAAATAGGTAAATACACACACACACACACACAAGGGTCGCCGACAGAGACGGACCTCTTCCAGGATCGTGGGGAAATAATCGCTGAATCACCGACGAAAGGAAGCTGAGCCTAATTGTGACTGTGTTAATGAGTGCGTGAGTGATGGTCCCGTTGGACAGTATTAAAAAAAAAAAAAAAAAAGTTTCGGTCTTAAAAAAGAGACAAGATAAAACTGAAAACGGAAAGTCTCCACATGGTTGAATCATGGAGGAAACGGACGGTGCATTGTTTACGATCAGTGATAAAGAATTTGAGGGCTTTTGTGAAGAGGATGTGGGAAAAGGAAGTATTAAGTTGAACCAGACAAGAATATCAGGTGTAAAGAAAACAATGGAGAGGAATGACCAGGAGATTAAAAAGGTATGGGCAGTGATTAAAGAGTTACAGGAACGGACCATAGAGCAGGAAAATGAGATCAAAAGTTTAAGGAGTACACTGGAAAAAATCTGTACACGTAGTGACGAACAAGAAAGTGAAGTTACTGAATTAAAAGTGAACAATGAATCAGCCTCGAATGAAATAAAACAGCTTAAGAGGGATAATAAGAGGTTGGAAGAGGAAAGGGACATGATTAAAAGCAAACTAGATGAGTATGAATCCAAATCAAGAATACAGGAAGAGCACATTAAAGAAATCAAGAAGCAACATGAGGGGTGGAAGAAAATTCAGGAAGAGGGAAATGTAAATTTTAGAGAGATTATAGACCAACAAAGCAAGGAAAAAGTGGAGAGGGAAGTGGTTAGGGTGTTGAGAAGTAGAGAATCTTTAGTTAGAGATGTAGCAGATGAGAAAAATGTATAATAATTTCAGGAGTTAAAGAAAAACGTATGACAATAAGATCAGACAGAGAAAGAGAAGCACTGAGTAAGGTTAAAGAAATAATATCAATAGTCATGGAGGAAAACAACGAAGCTCAAGAAGAGATTGAAGAGGTGTTTAGGTTGGGAAAGTACGAGGAAGGAGGGGCAAGGCCATTGAAGGTAAAGTTTAAGTCCCAAGCAACAGTTAATGAGATTATCAGTAGAACATGGAAACTATCGGACAAGGAAGGGTTTAAAAATGTTTGGATAAGGAGAGATGCAAATGAGGAAGAAAGAGCTAAAATAAAGGACTTAGTAACGGAAGCAAAGGTAAAAAACGAACAGAGAACGGAGAAAGAGAAGACAGTGTTTTATTGGAGAGTCATGGATCAGAAGTTATGGAAGTGGTACTGGCGGAGAGAAGGAGAAAAGAGGGTATAGAAAACATCAAAAATCATTGGAAGGTGGCATATACTAATGTTGATGGTTTAACCCACCCCGTCCTGTTGACGTATGGGTACGTTGCAACGATTTGCATTTGCCAGTCCCGGCGATGTACCGGTACGTCGTGCAATTGCAAAGTGCATAATTTCGACAATTTTCAAATTTCGCGCTTGATTTGCGGTACGTATCCTCGCATGACCCCCTACCTCCCACCAGGCGGGGACACTCGGCGACCCCGCGCGACCCGCGCTAACCCGCCACTCGTCCATTCACCTGGTAGCAACGGTCCTGCTAAGAAAGGTCTCTCAGAGGGCGAAATTCAAGCCACCCTGAACGCCTTTACAGGTGACAGTGATTTCCCACTGGACGACAAGGTTGTGGATAAAGATTATGTGCAGCCAGAGGAGGAAGAAACCACCAGCAGTGATGAAGAAGTCCCGTCTCCTAGGAAGCGGCAATACGTGACTTACCGTGCTGCTAGAGAGGGGCAGCCGGCCAAGAAACCACGTGCAACATCCTATGCCCATCCCCAACGTGATTTGGAACCAGATTTCGATGACGAGGACGAGGACGGAGTCGTGGGACGTGCTGCCACGTGGTATGGACGTGAGGTAATCACTCATCGTGGCCCGGAGCGCACACCACCTCGGACGAGCAGGTATGGGCCTAGTATTTTGTTTGGGGAGTTAGGAAGTGCCGTGGAGGGAGTGGGGAGTGAAAGGGAAAGTGCAGGGAGGATTAAGGAAAGTGAGAGTGATGTGAGTGAGTCATTGCTCTCCCTAGGTAGTGTGAGGTGGCGTAGTGTATCACGTGGGCGAGTGCGGGTGCATTCAGTATCACGTGGGGTTGTGATGGAGGGGGAAGGTGGGGAGGAACCACTCTCTAGCACATCTTATGCTCCCCAATATCTTCTAACACGTGGTCGAGCTAGGGTGACTGAGAAATCACGTGGTGTTGTCATGGAGGGGGAAGGTGGGGAGGAACCACTCCCCAGCACGTCTTATGCTCCCCAATATTCCCCTACTTCATCCCCACAGCCCCCTAATGTTCCTCAAGGTCGTAAGGGTAAGGGTAAGGGAAAGGGAAAGGGTAAAGGCAGAGGGAAGAGGAGTGACAGTGGGGAAGCCCTCCGCACTCCTTCTCCCCCACCTCCCCCACCAGGATCTCCTCCCCACCCAGACGAAAGCGGTGATGGGGATGATGGGGACGAGGGATTTGTGGGATGGAATTGGGAGGATGGGAGTGATTTTTCTCCCCTCATTCACCCCTTCACTGAGCAGGGGCGCTTTGGCTGCATTGCTCCCGGAATTCACCGTAATTCCACCAGGTTGGATTTTTTCCACCTGATTTTTAGTGAGGCATTTGTGGAGCAGATTGTTTACCAAACCAACCTTTTTGCAAGCACCCAGCGCCTTGAGAGTGAAAGATTGGGAACAAGGAGTAGGCATTCTGTCATATATGATTACCCTGTCTCCCTTTCAGAAATGTTCCTATTTTTTGCCCTGTTCCTTTTGATGGGTATCATACGAAAGAACAGAATTCCTGCTTACTGGACAAGGGACCATGTTATGTTTACCCCAATATTTGGGCAAGTGATGAGCCGTAATCGGTTTCAACAAATTCTAAGTCGCCTCCATTTCTATGATGCTCATGATCCTGCAAATGCGAACGACACAGATAAAATGAGGCGAATTAGGTTGGTCTTTGATCACCTGAGGCAAACCTTTCGTTCGTCATTCTATCCCTATAGAGACCTCGTCATTGACGAGAGTCTCGTGTTGTGGAGAGGTAATATTTCATTTAGGCAGTATATACCCAGCAAAAGGCACCGTTTTGGGTTCAAGATCTTTGTTATGTGCGACTGTAGGACTGGATACGTGCAAGACATAGTCTTGTACACCGGTGCACAGACAGACATAATAGAAGATCGAAGAATTGGACTGTCGGGAGCAGTGGTAAAGACAATGATAGAAGACTACCTTCATCGTGGTCACGTCCTCTACCTGGACAACTGGTACACTAGCCCTCTTCTCGCTCGTTATCTTCACACGCATGAAACGGGAGTCTGTGGAACCGTGAAGGTGAACTGGCGTCACATGGCCAAGGTAGGGTGGAAACATGCCAGGAATGAGGTTGTCTTCTTCAAAGCCTTGCAACTGTGTGGAACCACAATAGAGAAGTAAGCCTCTTGTCAAAGGTTCACTGCCCCTTGATGCACCGTACTGATTCCGTAGATTACCGTAGCGAGAACAGACGTCACATTTGGAAACCTGAGTGTGTCATGGACTATAACATAAACATGCACCTGGTGGACCAGTCAGACTCCATGATATCGACGGTAGAGTGTGCCAGGACCATGATGAAGTGGTATTAGAAACTGTTCTTTCACTTGCTAGACATCACTGCTCTGAATTGCCACCACCTTCACGCCATGACAACAGGAGTTCAGGAAACCTTTGAAGGGTTTGTGAGAGAGCTCACAAGAGAGATGTTTGCACGTTATGCTGTTGAAAGGCCCCAACATCACACCCGCACTGCCCCTATTGCCCAAACTCCCCTGAGAATATCCGGCTGCCATTTCCCCACTCCTATCCCTCCCCAGCCAAACAGACCTAGGCCCCAACGCAGGTGTCACATGTGTAGCAATTCCCGGGTGAGACTTACGACACAGAGGAAGGACACCCGCTATGAGTTCATGGAGTGTGACGTGGGTCTCTGTATTCACCCATGTTTCAGCGAATATCACACGTTGATGCAATTCTGATATGACGTGAATGCAATAGGATGCTGAAACTATGAAGTAAATGCGACAAACAGACGCTCAGTGAAATTATCAGTCATGTTGATCTCCAAATATTAGTATAAAGTGCATACGGGTATAACATAAGTGCAAAAATTGTATGTAAGTGTATAAAGATGCTGTAAGTGGAAACATACGTAGCGAGGGTTTTATGATGTGATATTCTGTCGCTCAGTGCAATAAATACAGCCCTTAAATATGTAATTATTATTATTGGAAATGCTAACGGGTATAATATAAGTTCAAATTATTGTAAGTGCTGAAATATATTCTAAGTCAAAATATTCATAGCATGTGTATAGAGATGTGATATCCTGACGCTCAGTTGAATGAATAAGGCCCGTAATAATGAAAATAGAAGTCAACAAGTGGGAAAGTGTGTAATATATGTGAAGAATTAGTATATAAGTGTTTGAGTATTATGTTGGTCGAAACATTCATTGCGAGGTTATTTTCATGCGATATTCTGACGCTCACTTGAATAAATAATGCCAGTAAGTATGTACAGTGCAGCATAGGGGTGTAAACGTGTGTAATGTAAGTGGGAAAGTATAATTGGAGTGAATAAATAAGGTAGAAGATGAAACACGAGTGTTTGAGATTGTGGTTGCTACGTGAATATGCGCTAGCATATCGCTAAATGCCCTTGTAATGAATGTAAATAATTGAAAACATTTACAGTGGTGGAGGAAAGGTTCTATGTAAAGGGAAAAATAAAAGGAAAGTGATAAAACAATTGGGTATGTTGAAATACGAGTCATAACGAGTGCGCTTACTAAGCTGATGTGCGCCAAACTTATGCTGCATGTCATCATAATGAATGAAAACATCTGAAAGCACTTACAAACAGTAGAAATTGGTAAAATGTCATTGAAACAGAAGTATACAAGTAGAAAAAATGATATGTTGACTGATACAAGAAACTTAGCATATAGCATGTTACGACTCGGACCTAACTCGCTATGCTCGCGCGATGGTACAATGCTTATTTTTCATATATATGTGTCTGAAATCCATTATATTGCTACTGTTATTGTTTATTAGTTCAAATTCAATAAATATAGAGGTGTTGTGTATTGTTTCTCCCAGTATTCCCTACCATAGAAAACGTGAGCGCCTGACACGTCAATGAAAGAATACGATACCTGGCGCGGGGGACCTCACCTGTTCCGACCACTTATAGACCACGGTAAGCCCTTTCTTGGTGATTTTCCTTCATTTCTCAACCAAAGCGTAAGTTCTAGCCAAAAAAATTTTTTTCCAAAAAGGCTCGGGACTGGGGGATGTTGAAGGTGAGGAAAACCTCGGGACGTGACAGGTTAATATCGGCAAGGTTAGAAATCAACGATGTTTTGAGGATACATGAACCTGATGTTATATGCTTTGTAGAGACCAAGTTAAGAGAAGATATTGATGTTCATATGGGAGATAGTAAATACAAACTGTGGAGAAGAGACAGAAAAGAAAAAACGGGAGGAGGAGTGATGATAGCAGTGAAGAACAACATAAATGTAGATACTGTGGAAATGGGAGAAGGCAGGGCTGAAGTGATATACATGAAATTAGAAACTGGAGAGAATAACAAGCGAGATATGGCAGTAGTGCATGTTCCCCCTAAGACAAGAGCATGGAGTGATGATGAATACCAGCAAATGCTGTCAGACATGGCATGTTATTTACAGAAACTGATTGAGAAAAGCAATAATATAATTTTAATGGGTGACTTCAATTGTAAGGAGGTGAACTGAGAGGAATGGGACTCAGGAGGTGGCAAGGATTCGTGGGCACTATATTATTAAATATAGCAATGAACAATGTGATGACGCAGTGGGTCAAAGAAGAGAGACGGTTCCGAGGTGAGAACACACCAGCAAGACTAGACTTACTGTTTACCAAAGAACCTGATGTAATAGAATCCTTGAAATATCTGTGTCCTATTGGAAAAAGTGATCATGTGGTCATTGAGTTCCAGATGATAACAGGGAACGTGGAGCCAAGAGACGAGCTTTATAGGCAGGGAAGGTACAACTTTGGGAAAGCAAACTTTACAGGATTGAGAAAATTTTCCAAAAATGCAGATTGGAGAAAATTCAGAGAAACAACAGAGATACAGAGGAAATGGGATATTTTTCTAGACCTGTATAATTTGGGAATGGAAAAATTTGTGCCAAGAGTAAAGGGGAAAGAAAACAGGAAAAAAAAAAAGAGTGGTTTAATAAAAGTGTATGATAGCAAAAAAAGAGAGAGACACGGCGTGGAACAGTTGGAGAAAGAGAGGTAACAACAGAACAAAGGAAGAATATAAAAGAACTAGAAATGAATACACAAGAATACGCAGAGAAGAAGAAAGGAATTTTGGAAAAGGTATAATAGCCAAATGTAAGGATGAACCCAAACTGTTTTATAGATTTGTTAATGGCAAACTGAAACAAAAGGAAGGAATCACCAAATTGAAAGTAGATGGAGAGGTCTATAAGGATGCGGCAATGCAAGCAGAAATAATGAACAAACGTTTCCGGTCAGCTTTCACTAATGAAAAGGATTTTGTGGAAGAGGAGGGAGTGACTAGAAATGTAGTGATAAAAGATATAAAAGTGGAAGTACAGGAATTGTATAAACTACTAGAAACTCAAGATGTAAGGAAAGCCCCAGAACCAGATGGAATCTCTAATTGGGTACTGAAGGAATGGAGAGAACAACTGGCAGATAAGATTCACAGTTTAATTGTGTGTTCTCTGGAAGAGGGGAAAGTGCCTCATGAATGGAAGATAGCAAATGTGGTACCAGTTTATAAGGGAGGAAACAAGGAAGAACCCCTGAATTATAGACCAGTGTCCCTAACCAGCATGGTCACAAAATTGTGTGAAAGAATTCTGAAAGATAGATGGATAAAATATCTGGAAGAGATGAATATTTTGGCTGATAGTCAGTTTGGATTTAGAAGTGGAAGGTCATGTGTTTCCAACTTGTTGAGTTTTTACTCAAGAGCAACTGACGTGCTTCAGGAAAGAGAAGGTTGGGTGGATTGTGTGTATTTAGATTTGGAGATGGCCTTTGACAAGGTACCCCATAAGAGACTAATGTGGAAACTAGAGCATATAGGAGGACTGAAGGGGAACCTCCTATAATGGATGAGAGACTTTTTGAGAGACAGACAAATGAGGACAATAATAAAGGATAAGATGTCTGGATGGAGGAAAGTAACAAGTGGAGTCCCACAGGGCTCGGTGTTGACGCCAGTAATGTTCCTGATTTACGTAAATGATATGGTAACTGGAGTGAACAATTATGCAAGTCTGTTTGCTGATGATGCAAAGATCATGAGGAAGGTAGAGGTTGAGGAGGATTGCAAAATTCTACAGGAGGATCTGGATAGGATACATGAATGAAGCCGGATGTGGGAAATGAAATTCAATGCAAAGAAATGTAAAATATTGGAAATGGGTAAAAGTACCAAGAGGCCATCATTGAATTATTTGATGGGTAATGAACCAATCACAAAAGTGAGAGAAGTGAAGGATTTGAATGTGCTGGTCCAGGACAGTTTGTCACCTGAAAAACACATTAACAAGACAGTTAGAGAGATGTATAAACTCCTGACTAATATAAGAGTAGCTTTTCATTATATGGATGAGGAGATGATGAAAAAATTGATAGTGGCCATGATTCGCCCCAGGTTGGAATATGCAGCAGTAGTGTGGTCCCCACACAAAAAGAAAGATATAAACAAGATTGAGAGAATACAAAGAACAGCAACCAAGGTGGTCCCCAGTCTGGCAGATTTGTCGTACAGAGAGAGGCTGGAAAAGCTGCATTTGCCTTCCTTAGAAGAAAGGAGAAAGAGAGGCAACATGATTGCAGTGTTCAGGACCATGATGGGAGTAGATAAAATTGACAAAGAAGTTCTGTTTCTGTGGGATAAGAGAGTAACAAGAGGACACAGGATGAAACATAGGAAGCCAAACTGCTTGAAGGATATCAAGAAATATAGTTTTCCTTATAGATGTATAGACCTGTGGAATAATCTGGACAAAGAGATTGTCCAGTCTAAAAACTTAAATGAGTTTAAAGCTAAATTTGACTTACTGAGAAACAGAGATGGGACCCCACGACCGTAGCTCATTTCCTGTATATCACAATTAGGTAAATACACACACACACACACACACACACACACACACACACACACACACACACACACACACACACACACACTTCATGAATGGAGTAGTACATGGCAAATGGAATTCAATGTGGACAAGTGTCATGTAATCAGGTTTGGTAAAAGTGGAAAAAGACCTGATTGGGATTATAAGTTAGGAAATAAAACCCTATACACATCAGAAAGAGAGAAAGACCTAGGTGTGATTATCAATAACAGACTATCTCCGGCTGACCACATCAGCGAGAAGGTACGGAACATGTATACACTGCTTGCAAATATGAGAATAGCATTCACATACATAAATGAAGACATGCTAAGAAGGATAATAACATCATTCATTAGACCAACCCTGGAATATGCATCAGTAGTCTGGAGTCCTCATCTCAAAAAGCATATAGACAAGATTGAAAAAGTTCAAAGGGTCGCTACAAGATGGATACCAAGCTTAAGGGACTTAAGCTATGAAGAAAGACTAAATTAACTGAATCTACCAACACTACAGGAGAGAAGGAAAAGAGGTGACATGATAATGCCATATAAGTGCATATCAGAGAAGGAGAAAATAGACATAAATGATTACTTAACATATGGAGAAGCATCAGCAAGAGGACACTGCAAAAAACTGCATAAGAAGAGAGGTGATAAAGACGTAAGGAAATTCAGTTTCCCAAACAGAGCAATTGATCAATGGAATGCACTACCGAATGAAATAGTGTGTGCCAAAACAATTCACAAATTTAAGGATATGTACGATAAATATGGTTTAAGACACGGGACAGTACGAGCTTGACTCATTCCTGTAAAGATACAGTTATGTAAGAACAATTAGGTAAGAACACACACACACACACACACACACACACACACACACGAACGAACACCCGGAGAAAGCAGACGTCCCAGCCATCGCTGCTAACCTTAAGTAGTTTCAGTAATTTTGTCTGTCCTGTCTCCTAAGGTCTTGTTTTAAATTTAAAATAATGAAATTAATAGACTACCAAAAATGTAAAGATTTATTGGCTAGAGTACTCATGAATGTTGGTAGTTTTTTTCGGTAACAGCTGTTTTGGTACTTAACCAACATAAAACATGGCCGAAAATGTAAACAATGAGGGACTCGAATTTCAAGGATTTGATACAAACACCAATGTCATGGACCTGGTTAAAACATTAATCATTAGGATTAGTGAACTTGAAAAGAAAGTAGAGAATCTAGTGATAAAAGATGTGTCTGAAAATACGGATACTGCCATACAGAGTCTGATCCAATCCAATGAAACAGCGAATGAAGAAATTAGAAATTTCAAGCGGGAAAATGTTGAACTGACGAGGAAACTAGAAGAGAGCACTTATTACGGAGAAGGTGAGTAATGTATTAGAAGAGCATAAGGCAAAGTGGGCACACGTAGAAGAAGAACAGAAAGAAGTGGTCAGCTTAAGAGAGATCATCCAGGAAGAAAGGGAAATGAACAAGAAAGAAATGGAAGAAAATGTAGTGAAAATACTGAAGAAAAAAGAGAAAATAGTGAGAGAAACTGTAGAAAGGAACAGATGTGTGTTAATATTTGGAAACAGGGAAGAGGAAGAAAAGGTTAGGTTCGTAAGACTCGAGAGAGACACGAACCTGGTGAGAGAAATATTAGGCAAGATTGACCCCGAAGGAGACAAGTGGGTAAAAGAAATTGAGGAAGTAAGGAGGATAGGGCCTTATAAGAAAGGGGAAACAAGACCAATGAGAGTCAAGTTTACATCAGAAAGTGTAATAAATGAGATACTTAAAGTGACCTGGAAATTAAGCAAAGAGGAAAGGATGGAAAATATTATAATAAGAAAAGATCTGAATGAAGAAGAAAGAAGAGTTTTAAAATCATTAAAGGAAGAAGTAAAGGGAAAAAATGATAAGAGGACAGAGGAAGAATGTAATACTTTTTTTTGGAGAGTATTGGATATGAAAGTAAGGAACTGGTATTTAAGGAAATAGAAGTGAAGGAAACTAGGGGGGATGGCTGTGAAAGATCAGAAGTTGAGGAAGTGGTAAGGATAGAGAGTAGGAGAGAGGAGGGTATTAAAAATGTCAAAAATAATTTGAAGGTGATATATACTAATGTTGATGGCTTCATATCGACAAGGACTGAAATTAATGATTTTTTGAGAGAACATGAACCTGATGTCATGTGCTTTGTAGAGACCAAATTAAAAGGAGATATTTATGTTCATTTGGGAGATGGTAAATACAAACTGTGGAGAAGAGACAGAAAAGAGACAACAGGAGGAGGAGTGGTGATAGCAGTGAAGAACAACATAAATGTAGGTACCGTGGAAATGGGAGAAGGCAGGGCTGAATTGATATATATGAAATTAGAAACTGGAGAGAATGTTAATAGAGATATGGCGGTAGTGTATGTTCCCCCAAAGACAAGAACATGGAAGGATGACGAATACCATGAGATGTTGTCAGAGATGGCTAGCTATTTGCAAAAATTAATTGAGAAAAGCAATAATATAATTTTAGTGGGTGACTTTAACTGTAAAGAGGTGAATTGGGAGGAATGGTACTCGGGAGGCGGCGAGGATTCATGGGGCACTATGTTATTAAATATAATAATGAATACTGTGATGACGCAATGGGTCAAAAAAGAGACACGGTTTCGAGGTGAGGACACAACAGCAAGGTTAGATTTACTGTTCACCAAAGCAACCGATGTAATAGAATCATTGAAATATCTCTGTCCTTTAGGAAAAGTGATCATGTGGTCATTGCGTTCCAGATGTTAATAGGGAACATCGAGCCAAGAGACAAGCTTCATAGACAGGGAAGATACAACTTTGGGAAAGCAAATTTTACAGGATTGAGAAACTTTTTTGAAAATGCGGATTGGAGAAAATTCAGAGAAACAAGAGAGATACAGAGGAGGTGGGATATCTTTCTAGACTTCTATAATTTGGGAGTGAAAAAATTTGTGCCAAGAGTAAAAGGGAAAGAAAACAGGAAAAAGGAGTGGTTTAATAGAAGGTGTATGATAGCAAAAAAAAGAGAGAGATAAGGCGTGGAACAGTTGGAGAAAGAGAGGTAACAACAGAACAAAGGAAGAATATAAAAGAACAAGAAATGAATACACAAGAATACGTAGAGAAGAAGAAAGGAATTTTGAAAAAGGTATACCGTATTTCGCGGCATGTAAGACGCACTTTTTTGTCTCAAAGTTACCTTAAAATATCCCCATGCGTCCTGCACGTTAGACTAAGGCAGGTTAGTTAGGCTCCACTGAGAAGAAACTCTTATAAAGATGATCATCTCACTGCTTAGCAACCGCAAGTGTTTTCTACAGTATGCAGACTTGATTTTATTTTAAAAAATAATATACACTAGTGTGTATATGCAGCAAATTTAAGAAACACGCGAGATCAGAAACACACAGAACTTTCGCGGGTTTGTTTACAGCTCAACTGGCTAACATGGCGAAGATATTTAGCGGTTTAGCAATTTAGCATCCGCACTATTCTAGGAAGCTAACGTACATGATCACTGGTGAACTGTCTGCTAACCTTCTGAAAAGCAATCATGACCACTTTGCTTGCCATCCATTCACTAACTAGCAAAGCAATCATACTGGAAAGATGCTGGCTAGTGAAACTGCCAAGTCATCAAAACAGACTTTCGTCACGTATGGAAATTCAGTAACCCTAATTAGGTCAGTTACTTTTGTGACATTTTGTGAGTGTATATATGCAGCAGATATTAAAACACGCAAGTTCAAGAACACAAAGCATTCACAGTTTGTTTTCAGCTCAACTGGCCAATACCGTCAAGGGGTTTAGCGGTTTAGCAACTTCGCAGTTTAGTGTCTACCGTACACCCTACTCTAGCAAGCTAACGTGCTCACTGGTGAACTGTCTGCTAACCTTCTGAAAGGCAATCATGACCACTTTGCTTGCCATCCATTCACTAACTAGCAATCATGCTGGAGAGATGCTGGCTAGTGAAACTGCCAAGTCATCAAAACAGATTTTCGTCACGTATGGAAATTCAGTAACCCTAATTAGGTCAGTTACTTTTGTGACATTTTGTGAGTATATATATGCAGCAGATATTAAAACACGCAAGTTCAAGAACACAAAGCATTCACGGTTTGTTTTCAGCTCAACTGGCCAATACCGTCAAGGGGTTTAGCAACTTAGCAGTTTAGTGTCTAGCGTACACCCTACTCTAGCAAGCTAACATGCTCACTGGTGAACTGTCTGCTAACCTTCTGAAAGGCAATCATAACCACTTTGCTTGCCATCCACTTACTAACTAGCAAAGCAGTCATATTGGAGAGATGCTGGCAGGCGAACCTGACAAGTCATCAGAATTGATTTTTGTCGCATATGGAAATTCAATCACCCTCATATGGTTGGCTTCTCTTAGTGACATTTTGTTTCATGCCTGACAAGAGTATCATAGAAGTGAACAGTCTTATTATACCAACAGCGAAAAACAGGAAAAACAGTTGTAACGTTAAACAGTACTGCCTGAAGTTACAGCTTCACTTTTTCAGCCAAGTGAAGTACTTTAGCAATGTCTATGCAACTCAGGGCACACCCAATTACAGTATTTTGTTATGAAAATAAGATAACATTCGCTGAGTAGCATAACTGATGCAATATCTGCAATAGCAGTGCCTGATGGGCATATCAGCGTCCGCCATTTCTGCTGTATTCTTAGCAGACGAAGCGATCAGAATGATTGACAACGTTCACTCTCTGCATCTCTGCTGCCTAAGCAAAGCTCTCATGATCGGCAATGGAGATCATTTAGGCCGTAACGTCCAAATTTGTTAGGTTAGGTTAGGGTAGGTTAGGTTGTAAAATCGTTTGCCATTTTGGACGTTACGGCCGAAACGACCAGAATCCTAAGGTGTAGGTGAGAGTTTGGTGTGGGTGTAGTTAAGGAAGTAGAAGTGGGAAGAGTCAGGCTAGGGAACTAATAATCCGCTTATTATAATCCCTTCAGCCCAGCAATGTATTTTATAGGGTAGTTTATTCATGCTCGCCATATGATTTTATTCGGTTCAGGAAACATGTACTGAGGAGGTTAATGTGGGCTGTATCAAATGCCCCAAGTCTGAATATCGCCTGTGCTCAGTTAAAATGATTGCCAAGTTAAAGTCGTATGAAGTGTGGTATAAGCAAGTCAATGGATGGTACTGAGGACCATTTACTGTATGAGAGTGACAGTGAAACAGTGATGATCTGACCGTGGTGATGACTTCCAGTGATGCTTAGGACTTGGGGGAAGTAGTGATGAATTCTCAGGATTTGAAGACGAGTGAAATTTTCACCATGTCAGTAATATGAACTGAATATAGGTTTTAGGTGATCATGACAGATGCAGCCATGGAAAATTTAGGATCAATGGTGCTGTACACCTTTAGTCTTGCACTGACAATGTTTGGATGAATAAATTGTTTGAGATGTTTCATGTCCTTAAGTGATGATATTTATATTGAACAACCAAATACATTTTGATGTTTTTGGCATATAATAAAGCCACTGGGTACTCCAAAACGGACTAATGTAAATGTTTCAGAGGCGAGCGAATGTTGCATGTTGTGTGTACATGTGTGCGTGTGTGTGTGTGTGTACCATAGCTACTAGGAGGCAGCAATGTTAAGACCAAAAATGGATGTTTTCACAGTACTCGAATGTTTTGAGATGGATGTCTGTTTTTAGCAAATTCTGGTAAGAGAAATATGCATTTTTAATTGTTGATGCTCCAAGGAAAACAGCTGACAGTAAGGGAGTGATACTGGGAGAAGAGGGTTGAGCCAGTTGTCTAGCGCTTGGGATGCAGCAGTGTTGCTAAGAGATAGTTTCACCATTCTCGACATGTTTTGAGATGAATGTCTGTTTTTAGTAAATTGTGATCAATGAAGAACATATTTTTAACTGTTGATGCTGCAAGGGAAACATCGCTGACAGTGAGGAAGTGATACTGAGAGGAAGGGGTAGAGACTGCTGTCTAGCGACTGGGGGGCAGCAGTGTTACTAAGGTGTAACAATGGATGTTTTCACCATAGTCAGTATGTTTTGAATTGAATGTTTATAGTAAAATATGATCAGTGAAGCATGCATTTTTAATTGTTGATGCTGCAAGGCAAACATAGCTGACAGTGAAGGAGTGATACTGAGAGAAGAGAGTAAAAACATGTCTATCCTGTTCCCAAGCAGCCTTGCTATATTGAACTTTGATTGTAAAACATTGTAATTTGTGTATTTACAAGTGCTACCTTTTTATATTATTTGTGGAGGTAATTACAGGTTAGTTAGAGTGCATGATTAATGATGGTAGTAGTCTGATATTGTGCTTGAGTCAAGGCAATGTGAGGAAATTCCGTAACAGGTGTGGAATATGACGGGGTTCTTTTAGGATAAATGAACTGATGTGAACATTCATTGTATTTTATGTTTTCGTCAGTGAATGAAAGAATAGAATTTATTGACTTCATTTGTGGTTTTAAATTCATAAAATATTAAAAACAGTGTTTATATCAGTTTACTGATACATATTTATCAACAAAGTTGAGATAGCCTCGTGGTTTGAAGTCACGTTTTGTTAAGACGGGGTTTTGTTTTCTCTTTTCCTGTATCATTCTTTGTACAGAAAAGAAGAAACTAAAGGATGATGAGCAGTACTGAATAGATTCTGAAAGGTGAGTGTGTATCTAAGTGATGGTGGCTCGTATCAGTCACGTTTTGTCAAGAAGGGGCATTGTTTTCTTTTCCTGTACCATTCTTTGTATACAAAAAAAAGAAACCAAAGGCTGATGATCAGTAATGAATAGATTCTGAAAGGTGAGTGTGTATCTGTGTGGTAATGGCTCTTATCAAGAAACCTTACTGCAGTCTTGGTTGGGGCAAACTTTTTTTTCACAGAACTGCCCTGCCAGAATTAGGGTGCGTCTTTCACAATGCTGCGTCTTACATGCCGCGAAATACGATAATAGACAAATGCAAGGATGAACCCAAACTGTTTCATAGATTTGTTAATGGCAAACTGAAACAAAAGGAAGGAATCACCAAACTGAAAGTAGAAGGAGAGCTCTTTAAGGATGCGGCAATGCAAGCAGAAATAATAAACAAACTTTTCCAGTCAGTGTTCACTAAAGAAAAGGAGCTTGTGGAAGGGGAGAGAGTGATTAGAAATGTTCCGGTGATAAAAGATATAAAAGTGGAGGTACAGGAAGTGTATAAATTACTGGAAGCTCAAGATGTAAGGAAAGCCCCAGGACCTGATGGAATTTCTAATTGGGTACTGAAGGAATGCAGAGAACAACTGGCGGATAAAATTCACAGTTTAATCATATGCTCACTGGAAGAGGGGAAAGTGCCACAGGAATGGAAGAGGGCAAATGTGGTACCAATTTACAAGGGAGAAAACAGGGAAGAACCCCTGAATTATAGACCAGTGTCTCTAACCAGCATAGTCGCAAAATTGTGTGAGAGAATCCTGAAAGACAGATTGATAAAATATCTGGAAGAGATGAATATTTTGGCTGAATGTCAGTTTGGATTCAGAAGTGGAAGGTCATGTGTTTCTAACTTGTTGAGCTTTTACTTAAGAGCGATTGACGTGGTACAGGAGAGAGATGGTTGGGTGGATTGTGTGTACTTAGACTTAAAGAAGGCCTTTGACAAGGTACCTCATAAGAGACTAATGTGGAAACTAGAATATGTAGGAGGACTGAAGTGGAAACTTCTGGAATGGATGAGAGACTTTTTGAGAGACAGACAAATGAGGACAGTAATAAAGGTTAGGATGTCTGGATGGAGGGAAGTAAAAAGTGGAGTCCCTCAAGGCTCGGTGTTGGCGCCAGTAATGTTCCTGATTTACATAAATGATATGGTAGATAGAGTGAACAGTTATGCAAGTCTGTTTGCTAATGATGTAAAGATCTTGAGGAAGGTAGAGGTTGAGGAGGATTGTAAAATACTGCAGGAGGATTTGGATAGGATACACAATTGTAGCCGGACGTGGGAAATGAAATTTAATGTAAAGAAATGTAAAATATTGGAAATGGGTAAAAGTACCAGGAGGCCATCACTGAATTATTTGTTGGGTAATGAATTAATCACAAAAATGAGAGAAGAGAAAGATTTGGGAGTGCTGGTCCAAGATAGTTTGTCACCAGAAAAGCACATTAACAAGATACAGTACAATCCCTGCTTTCTGGTATCCAGACAAATGGAATACTCAGAAAAATGGGAAAATTCAAGGGCTTGTAAAAATGTCAGTAAGTTATAACTGTGCGCCAATTTGAATTGACCGCCAAACCGCCATTTTATCGTGTCACGTGAGGCTGGGTGAAGTCGGACTAAGTGAGGTGAAGGGATTTCTGGCTAATGTAAATCTCTAGTAAATCCTGTTAACCAGCCCTCCACTTCCCCTTTTCCCCTACTTGAATTCAGTCATCCTCCACAATTTCCACAAATCACCAGACTGCTTTTTACCACCAGACAGTAAACAAGCTACCTTGCTGTTGTGTTACTCTGATGGATGGTAATTTCAACACTCCAAAATGCCTAAAGAGCAAACTAAACTTAAGCGTGTCATGCTTACCTTGAAACAGAAGCTGGACATATGCAACAGATTTGAAAAAGGTGAACATTATAAAACACTGATGACTGAATATCTATCTATCTATCTATTGCCAGACGCCTCAATCCCGTTTGGGGTGGCCACAAACAAATCGCCTCCAAGTCGCCCTGTCCCCCGCCATTTCACTGCCCTGCTCCCAACTCACACCCCCCTCTCTCATATACTTCTCCACTCCATCCCTCCATCTCATCCTCGGCCTCCCCTTCCCTCTTCCCCCCTCCACCTCACTCACATACACTCTCTTCGTCAGTCTTTCACCCTCCATCCTCTCCACATGGCCAAACCACCTCAGTGTGTCCCTCATAATGCTTCCTATCACATCCACATCCACACCACAACGCTCCTTTATATCCTCATTCGTCAGCCTGTCTCTCCACGTGACTCCACAGGCTCCTCTTAAATAACTCATTTCCACTGCTCTCACTCTTGACTTGTGTCCTTCCAACAATGTCCAAGCTTCACTTCCGTAAGTTAGAGTTGGTATCACAATACTGTCATGCAGTAACTTTTTCACTTCCATACTCACTTCCCTGTTTCTTATCACTGCTTTCAAAGAACCAGCACCCTTTCTTCCCTGCTGTACCCTTTCAAGCACTTCACCCTCCAAACCTCCACCCTTACTCATCACACTACCCAAGTACTTAAACGTACTCACATTTTCCAATTCCTCACCATCCAACCTCGCTGTACATTCACTAACTTCACCTCTCTCAAAGACCATCACTTTACTCTTCCCTACATTCACCTTTAGATTCCGTTTCTTACACACTCTCCCAAACTCATCCACCAAGCCTTGCAGCTCCCCTTCGTCTTCACTCAACAACACAGTATCATCTGCAAACCACAGTACAGGGAGTTTTCAAACACTATCCTCTCTCACCAGGGCCACTGCAGCATCCACTACCCTACCTTGTACCTCTTTTATTACCCCATCCATGTACAGATTGAACAACCAGGGAGACATGACACATCCCTGTTTCAAACCAACTTTCAAAGAGAAAAATTCACTTAGTTCACCATCCACACGCACTGCAGCCTTCGCACCATCGTACATACTCTTCACAGCATTCAACAACTTCCCATCTACTCCATATATTCTTAACACTTTCCACAATCCTTGTCTATCCACCCTGTCATATGCTTTCTCCAAATCCATGAAAGCCGCATACAACTTCTTTCCCTTCCCTAGAAACTTTTCCACTAAAGATCTAAGAATGAATATCTGATCTACACAACCTCTTCCCTTCCTAAAGCCTCTCTGTTCTTCTCCAACTAATTTCTCTGTTCTTTCTCTAACTCTGTCTATAAGTATCCTACCATACACTTTTCCTATTATACTAAGAAGACAAATGCCCCTATGATTACCACACACTTCTTTTTCCCCTTTTCCTTTGTACGAGGGAATAATTATACCTGACTTCCAATCCTCCGGGCCTCTACCTTCCTCCCAGGCCAATCTGCACATCTTCCACATCCATTCTACTACTATCTCTCCCCCATGCTTCAGCATTTCACCACACACTCCATCAATTCCTGGGGCTTTCCCCGATTTAACTTTCTTCATTGCTTCCACAACTTCTATCCTACTGATTTCTTCCTGTCTTCTCACCTCCCTCCTTCTCCCAGCCATTCCCCAGCCACTTATACTCGCATTACTTCCATCCTCTACGTTCAACAATTCCTTAAAGTGTTCTCTCCATCTGCTCACTTTTTCTCCCTTCTCCACTAGTAATCTACCATTTTTATCTTTCACTCCCCTGCTAACTTCACTTCCATCCTGTCTTACTCTTTTCACTTCTCTCCAGAACATTTTCTTACAGTGCCTCCACTTTACACTCAAATTCCTTCCAAATTCCTTATCCACTCTCTTCTTACTTTCTCTTACTAATCTTTTCACCTCTCTCTTTCTTTCCACATATAACTCTCTCTTCCGCCTCTCAACTTCTTCCACGCCCCTATTCTCACCCATTCTTTGTATGCTTTCTTCTTTTGTGCCACAGCCTGTTTCACCTCTTCAGTCCACCATGCTGTTCCTTGCACCCCCCTCCGTCTTCTCTTCCTTCCACACACCACATCACATGCTGCACATATTTCTTCTGTAAATATCTTACACACACCTTCCACGTCTCCCATCTGCTCCAATTCATATTTGCCCAATCGTTCCTCCACTTCTCTCTTATACTCTGCCTTTTTCTCATTCTCTTGTAACCTTTCCACTCTCCTTGCAACTACTCCTTCCTCTCGTCTTTCCCTTCTTCTATTCCTCCATCTTACTTGCATTCTAATTCTGGCCACCACCAAGTAGTGGTCAGAAAGTCCACTAGCCGAACCTCTATACACTCTTGCATCCTTTACACATCTTCGCATCCTTTCATCCACACACACATAATCAATCATTGCCTTCCTTTCATTCAGTTCACCACCCACCCTTCTCATCACTCGCCATTTATACCTGTGGATCATTTTATGCCTGAAGAGGGTATTGGCTATCACCAACCCCCTCCCAGCACAAATGTCCACTAATGCACTCCCATTCTCATCTATCTCAGCAGGCACACCCCACTCACCAACTATTCCATCCACCTTCACATTCCCAAGTTTACCATTCATATCACCAATCAAAAACACTCTCTCATTCCTTCCAAACTTTTCCATGCACACTTCCACATTTGTCCAGAACTCTTCTCTCACTCTTCTAGCACGATCTTGCGTTGGTGCATACACACACTCAATCGCCCACATTTGTATTCCAACTTTCAACTTTACCCACACAATCCTTGACCCAACTGATCTATACTGTCTTATGCTCCTCTTCCATGTTTTACTCACAACTATACATACTCCTTCCTTTGCCCTCTCATTCTCACCTACTCCTGCACATATACCCCATCCATACTCCCATTCTCTCACACTTTCTCCTCTCCATTTTGTTTCATTTATTCCACATACATCCACTTTCGCACCCTCAAGCACCTGGACAATCTCTCTCTCTTTCACCTCATCATTCGCTCCTCTTACATTCTATGTACCCATTACCAAGTCCTTTGTCCGGTCCTGGGTCGTCATCGATTGGTCAGTCCTTGTCCGAGGCTTCTTGTTTGTTTTTTTAGTTAGTTGTTTTCCGGGGAGGGGCACTAACTCTCCGCCAACCCTTTTAGTCGCCTTTTACGACAAACAGGGATACTGGGGGAGTATTCTTGAAAACCCCCCTACCCCCAGGGGGGATGACTGAATATAATGTCGGAAATTTAACGATTTATGATATCAAGGCCTAGGCATCCAAGCTCAATGAATTTTTCATGAAAAGCGAGACAAGTAAGTCCATTGAAAAAAGGCATACTCTTCATCATTCGAGTGGTTTTGCTTTGAAACATCTAGGGGAGCACCTATTTCTGGTCCTCTTATATAAGAAAAAGCAAGAGAGTTTCACAGTAAACGAATAGACAAGTCGAGTGTGATTTCAGTATTGGATGGTTAAAATGTTTCAAAGACAGGCATGGAATTTGTAAACCAGACATCTCGGGAGAGAGCAAATCAAGAAACAGCAAACGCCGGTGTTTTTCTTCCTAACGGACCGACTCTAACTTTCACCACATAAATTCATCTTAGAACGCATGTGTGCTGGCAGAGATGAAAAAAAAAATGTTAATAGGAATGAAGGTTTACTTTGTTGGAAGAAAAAAAAAAAAAATATGCTTGCACTTCATGTGTAAATCATGTACTGGATTTTATTTTGTGCAAAACAGCTGATTGGCGGGTGACCCGGTGAAGGGTGGAATGGTGGCGGTCAGTCTGGGCCGGGACTGTAAACAAAACTCATGTGGGGACACAGGTGTTGTGATAATTCACCAATAAATACTTTGGATTTTATTTCTTTAGTTTTCCATTTTTATGAGTACAGTACATACAACAAATTATTCGGTAGTTATGAGAATGGACTTGTGCACTTTGCAGAACTGCAAAGCATTGCATGCACATGCATTATGACCATGGTGTGTGTTTACGAGGCAGTTTTTCAGGTGGAATCTCTTAGTGTGCCCCCTGATGTGAGTGGTGAGTAACTGAATTGCATTTACTGCTGTGATAATTATCTCCTTTGTATAGATTTGAATATCAGAACTACGGGAAGAATCTGTAACCGGGAAGGTAAATTCCCCAAGCCACCCAGTTAACTGGGATTGTACTGTAGTTGGAGAGACTTTATAAACTCTTGACTAACATAAGAGTAGCATTTCATTATATGGATGAGATGATGAAAAAATTGATAGTGGCCATGATCCGCCCCAGGTTTTGCAGCGTAGTGTGGTCCCCACACAAAAAGAAAGATATAAACAAGATTGAGAGAATACAAAGAACAGCAACCAAGATGGTCCCCAGTCTGACAGATCTGTCATACAGAGAGAGGCTGGAAAAACTGGATTTGCCTTCCTTAGAGGAAAGAAGAAGGAGGGGAGACATGATTGCAGTGTTCAGGACCATGGTGGGAGTAGATAAAATTGACAAAGAAGATCTGTTTGTATGGGATAAGAGAGTAAGAAGAGGACACGGAATGAAATTGAAAAAGTCAAGCTGCTTGAAGGATATCAAGAAATATAGCTTTCCTTACAGAAGTATAGACTTATGGAATAGCCTGGACAAAGAGATCATCCAGTCTAAAAACTTAAACGAGTTTAAAGCTAAATTCGACTTATTGAGAAACAGTGACGGAAACCCACGAGCATAGTACATTCCTTGTATATCACAATTAGGTATATTAGGTAAATACTGAAATATTTGGAACGACTTAGACAAAGAGGTGGTGCATGAGAAAAACATTCATGCGTGTAAAGGTAGACTTGATAAATGTGGATATGGAGACAGGACAACACGAGCATTGCTGAGTTCCACGTGTAGTGGTAACGTTCCCGCTTCCCAACTGGTGGACGGGAGTTCGCGCCTCGCTCAGGTTGCGAAAAGTTTCACTGACGAAGTGGGTGGTTACTGTCCCCCTTGAGCAAGGGGACGGGTGTGTGTGTGTGTGTGTGTGTGTGTGTGTGTGTGTGTGTGTGTGAAGGTCACAGCCTTGCCCTTAGATCGGACTATATGAGCTCTCAGCTCCCTTCCGGGAGGGTAAATGCTGACAATCACGACCATCAAGTGATCCCGACCGACCCGGTGAATTACACACACACACACACACACACACACACACACACACACACACAGAGGAGACACCACGGGAAGCAGACGCTGGCTGACAGCGCTCCATACCGAGCCAGCACGGCCAGTGGCATTACCTAAATTAGTATCTTTATATGAGTCAAGCTCTGTACCAAGTTAGAGTAAATGGTTTTTTATTATTTAAAAAAAAAAAAATAAGAAGAAGTATAAACAAGACTTGTTCAAACAGAATAGAGAACCGAGTATTGAAAGAATGCGTTCAATCAGCTGATTGTTTGTTTAGACTACAACTGCCCCAGGGAATGTAAGTACTCTGTGCTTTTAGTATTGCAAAATGGCCACATACTTTAGTAAATCATATTTGGAAAAGAAAAGGGATAAAGGTAGAAAGCAGGATGATGATTTCTACTAAGAACTGGTTGAAATGGAGACTCACAATAAACTGGTAGAGCGTGTACACAGACTGGAGATGGCCCTCCAGAATGAGATTGATGAAATAAAGAAGCAGATGCACCTGCAAAAGGAGGAAATAGAAAAACTAGGAAAGGAGGTCAACAAGAAAAACACAACCATGTGTGAACTGACAGTGGAAGTGAGTTCACTTAGGAGGAAAATGAGAAATGGCAAGTACAGTAGTCAACCACGAGAGTATTATGGAAGAGTTCAAAAATGATACAGTGATAATTAGGCAAGTAAGCAGTCTGATAGACCAGAGCAGTGATATTGAGAAGATAACACAGGTGAATGAAGCTGTGCAAAGCTACAAAAATGATGTGGAAACCACATATGCTGAAATGGTGAAAGTAAAGAAAGACTTAGAAACAAGGGTGGAAGAAAACAGGATTAAAAAGGAAGTGAAAAGAATAATCCAATACAATCCAAAGTTAGTCAGAGATTCAGTAGATATCAACAAATCTTTAGTAATCACTGGTATAGAAGAAGAAGAAGTAAAAAACAAGATCTCAAGGGACAAAAAGGAGCTGGCAAATGTAATGAGCTTATTGAAAGATGTATCAGAGGAAATCTGTAGTAAAGACATAGAGGAACACAAAAAGTTAGAGAAATACGAGAAAAGCAAGTCAAGACCTCTAAATGTAACTTTCTAGAGTGTAAACACCGTGGAGGAGATACTAAAAAATGCAAAGAATCTTATGGAAAAAGAGGAGTTCAAAAATGTATGGATAAAGAGATGCCTAACACAAGAGGAACTGGAATTACTGAAAGAGAAAAGGGAGGAAGCACAAACAAAAATTGAGGGAAGATCAGAAGAAGAGAAGAACACATTTTTTTACAAAGTAATAGGATTGCAGGTACGAAAGTGGTACATAAACAGAAGGGAATAAAAAGGAGGAAGGTAGTAGAACCATGTCATGACAAGTATATAAACAAGATGATTAAGTTGATGTACTCAAATGTGGATGGAATAGTATCTAAATTATTTGAGATGAATGATTATGTCAGAGAAAATGAACCACATATAATATGCCTAACTGAAACAAAATTAACACCAAGGATATGAAATGACATACTAAACTTAGAGGAATATAATATATGGAGAAGAGATAGAAACATAAGAAAAGAGGAGGAATTATAATATTAACTAAGAAAAATCTAAAAG